>NC_046377.1:2281011-2561011 GCF_011125445.2 Fundulus heteroclitus | reverse complement strand
TTAACAGGTTTCCCACATCTTCTGCCTGAAGAACACCTCTGATCAGCCAGGAAGAATCAACTACGTTCAGCTGTGGTGCATTCAGAGTTCATGGGACAATTCAGTACTCAACAAAAAACGTGTTTTTCTTCAATCAATAAAAAAAGTATAATATATATATATATATATATATATATATATATATATATATATATATATATATATATATATATATATATACACACACATTTTAAAAATAATTGAACAAAAACATGTTTCTTCTTGAGTTTTGAATTTTCCCATGCACTGTGAATGCACCACACAGCGTTGCTCACAGCTTCTGCTGTTTTTAACATAATATAGCATATCTGATCTTTTCCTGGTGCTGTTAATCCTGATCTAAATATCACTCTCTTCATTTCTTGCATAGAAAAATAAACATCCATGACATTTCCTGGAGTTGTTTCACCTTTTAAAATAAAATCATTTATCCTTCTTGTCTGCTCTCTCCTAAATTTTCCCGTTTCTGGTAAATTATCTGAACTATGGATCTTTGCAAATGTTCTTGCCATTACTTCTAGTTTTTCTTCATTTGTTACTGCTGTTCCATCTTCATGCTTTAGAACTGGATATGTTTTCTCTGGTCTATTTTCCTTAATTTTCTTAATCATTCCCCATACCTAAGCTATAGGGGTTGTTCTGCCTATTGAATCACAAAAATCTCTCCATTTTGTCTTCTTTGCCTTCTAAATAACTTTCCTTGCTTCTGCTTGATCTTTTTTATATTCAATTAATTTTTTTTAAATTATGTGTTCTTCTCAAAACTCTAAAAGCTATCCTCCCATTTCAAGTCTCTGCTCCGCTTAGAAAAAACACAGGATGTGACGTCACTTTCGGTGATGTGCCCAAATATGGGCATAATGGCCGCCCTGTTCACAGTTCTGCGTGGCAGAGCTCTGGATGATGAGAGCTGTGAACTGATCACAAACTTCATAAATTTATTAAATTTCAACGGTTTGCTCTAAAATTCTGAAAATATTTACGTATGTCCAAGAGTGCTTTATCTAACTACGTGATTTTTAATATGGTCATTAATGAAACGGTTTCTGAGAAAAAAAAACATTAAACTTTACAGTACTTTACAAGTAAATTTAAATTTCTTGTAAATCGGTCAAATATACCTGGATTTTTACCAAACTGAAACACATGTTTATTCTGGCTGTGCTTTACAGATAGAGGCCATTTTTATTGGCATTGACCAATATTTGTGGAAAATACATTGATTTCTCCATTTTACAAACTTTTCAAAAATCAGAGTGTGCAACTTTCAGAAACCTCAATACATGCAGTGAGAGAATTGTTGCACCTTATTCAAGGAATACATCCTGAAAATCTGAGCTTGTTACACCACACAAGTGATTTTAGGTGAATTTTTGAAGTTTTCAAGTTTTTTTCACACTTTTGGAAATAGGCCCCGCCCACTTGTTTCAATCATTACCATATTTAATACTTTAGTTAAGGGCAATGTCTAGAAGGGAATGAAGAAGGTTTTGTAAAAATCCGATCAGCCATTCTTGCGTAGTAGATTTCTTGACATCACAGCGCCCCCTAGTGATGGACGATCCTCAAATGCGGGTCACATGTGCAAAATCATATTTGGACTATGGGTTATGAAGGACATGTCAAAATCTGTTATGGTTTTAGAATAATCAGCAATTACATTTAGAGCTAGCTCGCTAACAATCACTTATTTTAGCGTTACTTTTCGAAAAAGTCAAAATTCAAAAATCCGCCGCGATAACTTTTTTTATTTGTCCATGACACACTTATATATAAAGTTTTGTGCGGATTGCACAAAAAATGTTGGAGGAGTTTAACAAGAAAGGTTTAACCTTTGTAGCCATGTAGCGCGAAAACTAGCTGGGAAACGAAGAGTGTGCCAATTCTCTTTATTTTGCAGAATCATCCAATAAACAAAGTGCCATCAAGTTTTTGAGTGTAGGACCAGTAGTTTGGTGGTTACAGGCGTAAACGCATTGTCCTTTATTATAGCGCCCCCTAGTTGTTGAGGGGTCTGAATTTTTGGGTTTGAGTAGCGGTGCACATTCTGTACTTGGATACCTGATTCAATGGATTCGTTACAAATCCGCATGGGCCGCCCAACGCGTTTTAGCGGAGAATAATAATTACCCGTAATAATAATAATAATAAATAATTTAAAAACACTAGAAAAACAATAGGGTTCTCTGCTCACAGAGCAGACGAACGGCATAGCCGTTCGCCTGCGCTGCGGGCTTGGAACCCTAAAAATAACAGAGCCAGCCTACAATACTGGCTTTAGTTTAAATTAGAGGTTGTAGGGTGAACTTTCTGAACATTTACTCACCTGTTCCTCACACTGCATTAAAGGTATATAGCCACGTCATATGCTTCGAAAAAATAACTAATTCACCAGCAGGATGTGATAACCTTTCATAAAAACCTAAGTAACCAGTGAGCTACTGATGTATAAATAAAAAAGGTTTGATAACGTGGCCATGCACCTTTAAGTCTGCAGCTGAGATAAGGGTCATCTGTTGAAGTCCCTGTAGATCTCGTCGGCATCTTCCTTCAGCCACAAACCCACAGTAGCCCCGATGCAAGGTGCTACCGAGGGCATCACCAGACCTGAAAGACTCCTTAACATTTAAAAACACAAAATCCTGCACTGAGTTGTAGAAAAGCCCTGGTGCAAGGCGCTACCGAGGACATCACCAACTGTGAAAGACTCCTTAACATTTAAAAACACAAAATCCTGCACTGAGTTGTAGAAAAGCCCTGGTGCAAGGCGCTACCGAGGGCATCATCAACCCTGAAAGACTCCTTAACATTTAAAAACACAAAATCCTGCACTGAGTTGTAGAAAAGCCCTGGTGCAAGGCGCTACCGAGGACATCATCAACCCTGAAAGACTCCTTAACATTTAAAAACACAAAATCCTGCACTGAGTTGTAGAAAAGCCCTGGTGCAAGGCGCTACCGAGGACATCATCAACCCTGAAAGACTCCTTAACATTTAAAAACACAAAATCCTGCACTGAGTTGTAGAAAAGCCCTGGTGCAAGGCGCTACCGAGGACATCATCAACCCTGAAAGACTCCTTAACATTTAAAAACACAAAATCTTGCACTGAGTTGTAGAAAAGCCCTGGTGCAAGGCGCTACCGAGGGCATCACCAACTGTGAAAGACTCCTTAACATTTAAAAACACAAAATCCTGCACTGAGTTGTAGAAAAGCCCCGGTGCAAGGCGCTACCGAGGGCATCACCAACTGTGAAAGACTCCTTAACATCTAAAACACAAAACTCCTGCAGCGAGTCACAGAAAAGCCCCGCTGCAAGGCGCTACCGAGGGCGTCACCAACCCTAAAAGACCGTCCGTCCGTCTTCTTCCGCTTATCCGGGGTCGGGTCGCGGGGGTAGCAGCTTCAGTAGGGAGGCCCAGACGTCCCTCTTCCCCGGCCACTTGGGCCAGCTTCTCCGGGGGAATCCCAAGGCGTTCCCAGGCCAGCCGGGAGACATAGTCCCTCCAGCGTGTCCTGGTTTTCCCTCTGGGCCTCCTCTCGGTGGGACGTGCCCGGAACACCTCACCAGGGAGGCGTCCAGGAGGCATCCTGACCAGATGCCCGAGCCACCTCAACTGGCTCCTCTCGACGTGGAGGAGCAGCGGCTCTTCTCTGAGTCTTCCCCGGATGACTGAGCTCCTCACCCTATCTCTAAGGGAGAGCCCAGACACACTACGGAGAAAACTAATTTCAGCCGCTTTTAATCCGGGATCTCGTTCTTTCGGTCACGACCCAAAGTTCGTGACCATAGATGAGGGTAGGAACGTAGATCGACCAGTAAATCGAGAGCTTCGCCTATTGGCTCAGCTCTCTCTTCACCACAACGGATCGGTACAGCGCCCGCTTCACAGCAGACGCCGCACCAAACCGCCTGTCGATCTCCCGCTCCATCTTCCCCTCATTCGTGAACATTCGTGATACTTGAACTCCTCCACTAGGGGCAGCACATCCTCTGCTATTCGTGGATGACGTGGTCCTATTGGCTTCATCAGGGCGTGATCTACAGCTCTCACTGGAGCGGTTCGCAGCCGAGTGCAAAGCGGCCGGGATGAGGATCAGTGCCTCCAAATCCGAGACCATGGTCTTGAACCGGAAAAGGGTAGAGTGCCTTCTCCGGGTTGGGGAGGATGTGCTGTGCTACCCTGAAAGACTCCTTAACATCTAAAACACAAACTCCTGCAGCAAGTCACAGAAAAGCCCCAGTGCAAGGCGCTACCTAGGGCATCAACAGCCCTGCCACAAAGACATGAGCTTTTGTAACAAAGACTCAATCAAGAAATGATCTCCTTGAGCCATCAGGGATCCACACTAATCAGAGTCGCTCTCAGACTCATTCTTTGGTCTATACCACCATGCTATGGAGCTCCCCCAAGTACTACCCCAAGATGTGGAAGGCTGCGGATCCTCAAAGTCCTCTTCAGCTTCCGGTCTTCCTGGTGACCTGACGCCTGGGGTTGAGGGTCTGCTCTCTCCAAGGGTTAGCTTCTCCTGGGGGACACTCTTCTTAGTCTTCTTGATGCAGTGCTCTTCCTCCTCAGCTCCCTCCTCCCTTCTCCTCTTCTTGGAAATACCAGATGAAGACAGAGTCGGCTCTTGAGGGGACTGCTCCTCTCTAAGACCCTCCTCCGTATTCATCCACATTGGACAAGCCAAAGGAGCCAGGTCCTCATCAAAACAGCCAGAATGCCCTGACTCCTCACCAGACACCACCTGAACACCTGCAGCTTCCAGAAGAGCACTAAAACTACAATCTACATCCTCTCCCTCGTCCTCAGAAATATGAAGCACATATGGACGTGGGGAGGTCCCTCGAGATTTGACGCTGGGGAAGAAGACGCTGGTATCTACAACACCAGCGTCTTCCTTCCCAGCATCCCAGCTAGAATGCCCTGACTCCTTAGTAGACACCACCTGAACACTAGCAGCTTCTGAAAGATCGCTACAACTGCAACCTGACTCATCCTCATCCTCATCCTCATCCTCGCTCTCATCCTCAGAACTATAAAGCACGCATGGACGCCGGGAGGTCCCTCGAGGTTTGACGTCTTCATCATGCACCAGGGGTTCTTCTGGCTCCTCTATATCCCACAAGATTCTAAAGTTAGGAAGAAGTTGCTGGACAATCTTACGTCTTGGTGGAGGCGCATCTACAACACCAGCGTCTTCTTTCTCAGCGACCCGGCTAGAACGCCCTGACTTCTTAGTAGACACCACCTGAACACTAGCAGCTTCTGAAAGATCGCTACAACTGCAACCTGACTCATCCTCATCCTCTCCCTCATCCTCAGAACTAAGAAGCACGCGTGGACGCTGGGAAGTCCGTCGAGGTTTAGCGTCTTCCTCATGCTTCAGGGGTTCTTCTGGCTCCTCTATATCCCACAAGATTCTAAAGTTAGGAAGAAGTTGCTGGACAATCTTACGTCTTGGTGGAGGCACATCTACAACACCAGCGTCTTCTTCCTCAGTGTCCCAGCTAGAATGCCCTGACTCGTCACTAGACACTACCTGAATCCCTGCACCTGCTGGTAGAGAACTACAACTGGAATCTGACTCATCCTCATCCTCTCCCTCATCCTCAGAACTAAGAAGCACGCGTGGACGCTGGGAAGTCCGTCGAGGTTTAGCGTCTTCCTCATGTTTCAGGGGTTCTTCTGGCTCCTCTATATCCCACAAGATTCTAAAGTTAGGAAGAAGTTGCTGGACAATCTTACGTCTTGGTGGAGGCACATCTACAACACCAGCGTCTTCTTCCTCAGTGTCCCCGCTAGAATGCCCTGACTCGTCACTAGACACTACCTGAATCCCTGCACCTGCTGGTAGAGAACTACAACTGGAATCTGACTCATAATCATCGTCCTCTCCGTCATCCCCAGAACTGAACTCAGCAGGAAAATGTGAAGGTACAACAAAGTCATTCTTATCATTACCCTCCTCCAGGTTACCTATCCGCAGAGGGAATCCATCAGCTGGACGCTCCACGATGCGGGCTGTGAGGAACAGAAAACACACCACTTTCAACATCTAGCTCTGCACAGAAAGTTGAGAGTAAAAACTGAAATAGAGAGAAAAACCTTAACCATGTGAACATGTTTGTGTGCTCTGAGCAGATTTCATCAATAATATCGTTGCTCTCACACATGAGATTAGGCAATAATAGCCTGAACTGTTATTTAAAGCCCATCTCCACACAAAACCAAACAGCAAGAAAACCATCAAACATATTTTGGCAAAAAAATGAGAATGACAACAAATGTTCTTAAGTTTCTAAGAGAAATTTCCAAATATTGTGACAATATGTCTGCTATGGGTTTGGTTATTCCTGCAGTTATTGATAGAATATAACTATTTAAGACTCCTCGGTTTTTCAGAATCGCAGCCAAAGACAACCTGACACCCATCATTAAATCCTATGGTATGACTAATGACATACACACCTACACATATTGCCTAGAACAGAAATGTACATCTATACAACCGAGTGTTTAAAGAGTGAGGATCTAAAGAACTAGATTGAAACAAGTGATCTGTCCTAAAATCCTCCTACACAAAGAGAAGTGTTTAGAAATCTAGATCCAGTGTTGAAATTCTCATTAGTTTGTCTGGAGATAAGGCCGTTGGATTCTTGCCTGTACGAGTGCTCCTGGAGAATCACAGTAAGCTACTGGGGTTATTTATTGCTCTTGTAGAAAATGTGTTAAGACATAAGAAATTGGAATACATTTATTTTCCTTATGCCATTTTTCTCTTTGCTTACTCACACATTAAGACAAAAGAACAGGTCCATATTGTATATAAAGAGCTCGTTATTCTAACTCTTTCTGTGTCATTTATGGGTTCTAGTAGCATTATGAAATGTTTTACATCAACCTGAAGGTCAGGTAGACTCAGCAACCCAGCAGCATTCACTCAGGTAAAAGCTCAGACCTCATATTGTTCTAAATGCTTCTTTTAATATTAGCGTCTCCATGGAGACAAAGCGATTGTTTGTTTTTGTTTTTTGTTTGTTGTTTTTTGCATTTTTTAAAATGACGCAGGCTAGGCGTCATCTTGTTTTTCAAATTCAGCAAAATGGATTCTCCCAAACTAAAAGGAGTGATTTTCCAGTCACCACCATTAACAAACCCCGACTCTTCCTGCAAAATCTAAACCACTTGTAAATATGTTGCAGCTCCAGAAATGGAAAAGACAATTAACTACATTTAGCATTCCTGATATTTCCCAACAAATTTCAGTAAACCGACAAATTAGTGAGAAAGTAAATTATCTCGACCCAAGAGCATTTAATGAAGCTCAAAATTATCTGTCTTATTAATAATAATAAATAAATAATAAAGAATTTCGGATACTATTGGAAACACATTGTCTTTCTAATGTTTTTAAAGTTTCATACTTATTTAATGTACTTTACCCACTGTATCCATGGAGACCAAATATGTTTATCAAGGCATTTTTCAAAAAATGAGCCAAGCACCATCTAGTTTTTCAAGACCTGGACATCAAATTTCATAAAACAGATTTCTTCCAACATCGTAGCTTTTTGTTTTTTTAAATTATAAACCTACACTACTGTTAACATCTCAAACATTTCTCCTCAAATGTCAACAACCTAACAGGTAAAGCACAAAAAAAACAAAACAAAGAGAAGAGTTCTCTTCAAATGTCTCCACCATGTTTAAGTTTCCTGGCATTTCCAGCTAAATTCAGTCAACTAAAACGCACTTAAATCCTAATAAAAACTATGCTAAAACGTACGCTATCTGTTTTTTTTTTTTATTTTTTTTTACAGCAGACATAATTTCTTACATAGTACACAAATACCAAAGTTTCATACTTATTTAATGTACTTTACCCACTGTATCCATGGAGACCAAATATGTTTATCAAGGCATTTTTCAAAAAATGAGCCAAGCACCATCTAGTTTTTCAAGACCTGGACATCAAATTTAATAAAACAGATTTCTTCCAACATCGTAGCTTTTTGTGTTTTTAAATTATAAACCTACACTACTGTTAACATCTCAAACATTTCTCCTCAAATGTCAACAACCTAACAGGTAAAGCACAAAAAAAACAAAAACAAAGAGAAGAGTTCTCTTCAAATGTCTCCACCATGTTTAAGTTTCCTGGCATTTCCAGCTAAATTCAGTCAACTAAAACGCACTTAAATCCTAATAAAAACTATGCTAAAACGTACGCTATCTGTTTTTTTTTTTACAGCAGACATAATTTCTTACATAGTACACAAATACCAAAGTTTCATACTTATTTAATGTACTTTACCCACTGTATCCATGGAGACCAAATATGTTTATCAAGGCATTTTTCAAAAAATGAGCCAAGCACCATCTAGTTTTTCAAGACCTGGACATCAAATTTAATAAAACAGATTTCTTCCAACATCGTAGCTTTTTGTTTTTTTAAATTATAAACCTACACTACTGTTAACATCTCAAATATTTATCCTGAAATGTCAACAACCTAACAGGTAAAGCACACAAAAAAACAAAACAAAGAGAAGAGTTCTCTTCAAATGTCTCCACCATGTTTAAGTTTCCTGGCATTTCCAGCTAAATTCAGTCAACTAAAACGCACTTAAATCCTAATAAAAACTATGCTAAAACGTACGCTATCTGTTTTTTTTTTTTTTTTTTTTTACAGCAGACATAATTTCTTACATAGTACACAAATACCAAAGTTTCATACTTATTTAATGTACTTTACCCACTGTATCCATGGAGACCAAATATGTTTATCAAGGCATTTTTCAAAAAATGAGCCAAGCACCATCTAGTTTTTCAAGACCTGGACATCAAATTTAATAAAACAGATTTCTTCCAACATCGTAGCTTTTTGTTTTTTTAAATTATAAACCTACACTACTGTTAACATCTCAAATATTTATCCTGAAATGTCAACAACCTAACAGGTAAAGCACAAAAAAAAAAAAAAAACAAAGAGAAGAGTTCTCTTCAAATGTCTCCACCATGTTTAAGTTTCCTGGCATTTCCAGCTAAATTCAGTCAACTAAAACGCACTTAAATCCTAATAAAAACTATGCTAAAACGTACGCTATCTGTTTTTTTTTTTTTTTTACAGCAGACATAATTTCTTACATAGTACAGAAATACAAAATAAACTAAATAATACATTAACATTCTAGCACCAACTTGTTAATTAAACCAGTAGAAGGATGCCATTTACCGTCCGACTGGTCCTTCAGGCGCTTCTTCCGGGCAGCAGTCATCTTCAGAAGTAGTCGAAGTATAGGCTTATTCAGCGAGTTTAATCCTTCAGAGGCTTTTTAGGCTCCTTCAGGTTTCTCCGTCCGACCAAAGTCAAGGCGTAGAAGGAAGCCCTGAAGAACGCGAAGGCCTTTTATAGGCCTTCTAACTCAAACATTCTGTTTCCATGGCCGCCGTGGACCAAGGCGCGCGCGCGTGCGTGCGTGCGTGAGTGAGAGAAGTTGACTTCTAAAATAAAGTTTTATTGAAAGCTTTATTTACAACAGCAAAGTAAAAAGTAAAGACAGCCCTAACAAGAAGGGAGCATCACGCTTCTAGTGTTAGCAACCCTAATAATGGCCGTTATTACCACTCTCAGAAGTTGCCTTCAGAGTGGCCCTCCTGTACCTCCTAGGAGCTTAGAAGGTACAGATCAGATGAAGCATCTTATCCTTGATAGTAAGAGTTTGCTTCTTTTTTTATAGAACTTTATTGAACATATTGTGTAAACAAACAGACTGTTACACAGAAGAACATTAGACAGGTGCTCTAATATAAAACAAAAAAAATTAAAAGGAGTGTAATTACATTGTTCTTTGAAAAATCTTTCAAAAAATATCTATGGATGTGGTGCTTTGTTTAGAATCAATTATTGTAAGGGATTTCATGTAGGAGATGGACAGTCTTAAAATATGATAAAAGTGAAACAGATAAAGCATAAATAAAATGGGGTCAAGTAGGAAGTTTTAAGTAGGAAGTTGCACCCTGTACAACTTCCTACTTAAAATTTGACTGAAGCTTTTCTAAATGTGTTGTTTTGCATTCTTCTCTAAATGATGAACAGGAAGTAAATCCCTTTAGATATGCCAGCACAGCATTTTAGTTTCTGGGGTCAAGCTGAATGAACGTAAATCCAGGGTCGTTAGGACCAGGGATCCTCCCACATCCCAGCACGACAAGTCATTAGAGACTGAGGAAATCTGGTTTTCTGAAAACTAGATTAATATTTGTCCAAGATGTCAAAAACACTGAGAGCATCTAAGAGTTGTTGTGAAACAACCTTTTCAAAAATTTTAGAAATTTAAGAAACAGGTCTATTACGGAAGAGGATTAGGGCCATTCAAAAAAAAAAAAAAAAAAAAAGTCTAGTTAATTCTGACTTTTTTTCTTAGAATTCTGACTTTAATCTCTGAATTCTTAGAAAAAAGTCAGAATTGAATAGACTTTTTTTTTTTTAATGGCCCTTATCCTTTTTCGTAGTCTATAGCTGCCTGATGAATCTAAAGTCATCCTTTGAAAGCAGGATAAAAACTGGACACAGAGTCTACGATCGTTGCATTGTTTGTTCGCATGAGGCCACCTGGTTTATTTTGCCTTTAGTCAGTGTCATAGTTAAACAACGTTCACATTTACCAGTTCCAACTTTGGCCCACCGTTTTTTTTGAAAAGCTCTAAATGTCAAAGTATCCCTGGATCCTCTGAAATGTCGCTACATTCCCAAGCCCTTTTATTTTTAGCAGCACGTCACCTTAAAATTAAACTCAAACAGGACACCACACCGCTGAGTTGCCGTTTATTGAGCGTACAGTTGTGGCATTCTCCATAGAGAACACTCCCTCCATAGCCCTTGCTGGTTTTTGCAGTAGAAAACTTCAGAGCCTTGTCACATCAGTCATGGATAAAACATCTATGTGGTGTTTCTTTGATGAATCCTACAAAGGGGTGGCACATTTTTACACAACAAATAAAATGTAAAACATACATTTACATAAAACGTTTAACTACCTTTTGTCCTTGTTTTATAAAAACAAATTGAAAGAAATTAAATTTTGAATAAGCAAATCTGGATTTTTAGATCTGGACAAAAAAACAGTTCTGAAGAGTAAGAATGGCTTACAAGAGGTTTATCTGGTAACATTTGAAAATGACTAAATCGTGGCATCAAACATACTAGTTTTATAAAAACAAATTGAAAGAAATTCAATTTTGAATAAGCAAATCTGGATTTTTAGATCTGGACAAAAAAACAGTTCTGAAGAGTAAGAATGGCTATCTGGTAACATTTGAAAATTACTAAATCGTAGCATCAAACATACTAGTTAGACTGAGCTCTAAGTTTTTTTTTTTTTTCATTGTTAACTTAAAAATCATTTACTATACATCCATACAGTCAAATGGAAAACATAATGTGGGCCCCTCTATCAGTATAGAAATGATGATTTTTATTCAACAATGTTGAAACCAAAATGAAAGTTTGTATATATATATATGTATATATATATGTATATATATATGTATATATATATATATATATATATATATATATATTGCTTTAAGCAGTTACTGGGAAATATCAGAAAACTCACTGACACTGTCAGAGATGCAGCATGTACATGTGGATAAACCTTGGAGTCTATGCTATTTCTGACAATGACACATTTTCAGACATGTTGGGGGGGTATACTCCTCCAGCAGGGGCGTGCCCTTGCTGATCTATAAGAAGCTGATCGAACCTTTATGTGGGGCTCTTCCTTATTTGACCCTTTTCCTGCATTATGATCAATGCAATAGCCCAGTACTGAGCTGTACAATTTCTCTGGCTGATTTAGATGGTGTGTTAAAGCATAGTTTCTGTTTCAAGTTTCTTTTTCAAGAGTCATTTCTTATCAAAAAAAGCCATCAATACAAGAAGATCGCTTCTCCAGGGTAAAAGGGTCAGAAGGACCGCCGAAAGGGGGCGGTGATCTTTTAACAATGACGCTGTGTGAGTTTCACTCTTCACAGTGTTGTTCATGGTGAAAGGGAGAGACTGCGCTGGCTGCTGCAGTTTTCTGCCTGCCTTAAGGTCTGGGACCACTTCTAAGTGCTGAGTTCAGACTGGGGACGGTAGTCCTTAAATTTAACATTTAAAAGGAAATCAGTTGCTTCAACTCCGTTTTGGACAAAATATCTGTTGCTGTCAAGAAAAAAACTAAAATCGTCTAGAACATTGAGGTCGGTGGGACACAGAGGGTCACAATACTCATCTAGACCATTAATACTGATGAGATGTACTTTAGTTTACAAAACTAAGCATCTAAACATATGCATGGCATTAATTTTATTAATTTCCATGTACCTTCATTGTAAGATGGAAATCAGGTCTAAGTATTTGCACATGACCTGGGACTCTCCTAGCTAGCAACTTTGCTTAGTTCCGTCTTTAAGACTTTAATAGCCGTGAATCTGACTAAAAACACTGGATCATGACGACATTCACTTTGTCCAAGGGTGAAGAACTGCTCAGCTTTTGCTGTAGCACACAACAGCTAAAAAAACTCCCTTTAGAAGCGTACAAAGGGAAAAATCAAGGCAGCTTGACAAGTTCACGAAGCTGAGAAAGGCCAACACATGTTTTAAGGAGTGATCTTTTTAAGCTCAAACTAGTTTCCTTTTGCTCCAATACAAACAGCGTCGCAGACAGCTCTGCTTCCCACAGTCGGCTGGGCATCCGTGTCAGAGGATGTGTCCAAGTCCATATGTATAAAACAATAACAACAAGAAAACTTTCCCTTTGTTCAAGATATGTGTAATAGTTCCAAGAAAAGCCAAGTAGCCCAAAAGGACCACCAAGCTCTCTCTAGCTGCTGGTACAATCCTGGTGAAAATGCACATCCAGACTCACGGTTTGGAAGAAAAAAAAAAAAAAAAAAAAACCCACAAAATCCTGTATCACTGAATTCCTTTTCTTTCAGGAAGTGAGTCGGAGTTCGTTGTAACATTGGGAGGCTCAATACTCTAACGGTCACTGCTTTGGTTTTGAGGTATTCCAAGAGGGCGTCTTCTCCTGTGGACAAGGCAGAAACACGTTAGACAAATGGCAAAAGGAAAAGTCTAGATAAGCAGTTGAAGTTTTCAGATACTAATCACCGAAGGCTCAGATCTACTTTTACTCTTTGTGAGGAAAGTCAGCAACTGTCCCCTTGTCTTAATTAGGTTTTGCTAAAGCATAAAAAACAATGGTGGCAAATCTGCCTGTTTCTTTGTTTGTTTGTTTTAGCAAGGAGCTCATTATTTAACAAGTCATTTGGAATCATCTAAAAAAAAATGACAGGTTCCCACTGACCGAGGTCTTTGCCGAAGCCCGACTGCTTGAAGCCTCCAAAAGGCGAGGCCACGTCGGTCTTGTTGTATGTGTTTACGAACACGGTGCCAGCCTCCAGTCGCTCGCTGACGTACATGGCTTTGTTGATGTCCCGGGTGAACACGCCGGAGGCCAGGCCATACTCTGTGTCGTTGGCTCTCTGAAGCACGCCGTCCACGTCGCTGTGTTAGATGGAGCGGACAAAATGGGGGAGTGGGACAGTGGTTGACACTAAGAACCATAGTAATCGCACAGTTGAAGTTGATTCCCCTTTAACTTACCCATCTTTGAATTTGGACACGACCATGACAGGGCCGAAGGATTCCTCTTTAGCAATGAACATGTGGTCCTCCACGTCAGTGAATACAGTGGGCTCCATGAAGAAACCTGGTAGGAAAAGGAGACAGAAAAAGACAAAAACAACCTTGAGCTACCTTATAAACTTCGGTTTACCAGAAGGGCCGCGCCTTAAACAGTCCTCCAATCAAAAGCTTGCCCAAAACTGCTCTACTCAGTTTTAGGTTCATTCACTTCAAGCTGGAGATGATGATTTCTCTGAAAGTTTCCCCAAGTCCCTTTTTTCCTTTTCTCATAAACTTGAACGCGGTTTGCTTCTTGCAACTCTCAGCCATGTTCAAAGTATACAGTGAGAGCAGCAGAGCAACAATGAACGGCTAACCGCTAAGCTAACCTCTAAGCTAACTGCTAAGCTAACCGGAGAATTGCGCATCAGTCCATCCAACTCATAAAATCGGAGGTCACGACATCTTTCAACACGCTTGTAGGAGTAAAGAAAAAAAATTGAAGTGAAAGGTTTACTGGTCCAACGGCCAGTGCAACGTTCCTCAGGAAAGCCAGTAAAACGCGTGTTTGTACCTGGCCTGTCAACCTGTTTGCCTCCGTACACCAGCGTGGCTCCCTCCTTCACTCCTGTATCGCAGTACTCCAGCAGTTTGTCCAGGTGAGCTTTGTGGTTTTGTGGACCATGGTCTGTGGAGCGGTCCAGAGGGTCTCCGATCTTCATCTTCTTGATCTCCTCCACCTTGAAAAGATCAAAGCGGTTTAAAAATCAAAAAAAGAATTTTGATTTTGTTCTGTTTTCATGCATACTAGTCACTCCATACACTTGCCTCTACTGCTTCAGAAGCCTAGGTTAATAAACGCAACTCGCCAGCGGTTAGACACCACTGGCAAACACTTGTTTGACCCTACAGGTGAAAATTATTGGGATAGCTACATGTTTTAAGGGAATCATTGGTCCATTACTTAGTTCCAATTCAATTCAAAAATACTTTTTTAATCCCAAAGGGAAATTAGATGCTGGGATAACTCATGAGGGTTTCTTCAATGAGTTGTGATGGCTGCAGGCAGGAAGGATTTCCTGTAGCGGTCTGTCTTACAGCGAGTATCAAGAAGCCTCTGACTGAAGGCACTTTGCTGTTGTACAACAGTCTGATAAGATAAGATAAGATAAGATAAGATAAGATAAGATAAGATAGGCTTTATTGATCTCACATTGGAGAAATCACATGTCATGATGAAGAGGATGCTCAGGGTTGTCCATAATGTTATTTATTTTATGAAAAACCCTTCTTTGCACAGTCATCTCCGGAGGTTCTAGAAGGGTCCCCAGAACAGAGCCTGCTCTCTTTAACAGCTTGTTGAGCTTCTTTAGGTCAGTTGCTCCGATGCTGCTGCCCACAACAGATGATGGCCGAGGAGAATAAATTCTATAAGTCTCCACAACAGACTTGTAGAAGATCTGCAGCATCTTACTGCAAACCCTGCAGGATCTAAGCTTCCACAGGAAGTACAGTCTGCTCTGTTTGTCAGCTAGTCTCTGATCCAGGCAATTGTTGATGCCTTCACCTGGGTTTTCTGGAGTCTCTGACAAAGTGAATCAGGCAGAATTGTGTAAAATACACTGGCAAAATCAAAGAACATGATTCTCGCAGTGGGGTCTCCCTTGTCTAATTGACAGTGGGGTTGTTGAAGCAGGAGTATGATGGCATCAACTCCACGGCGATTAGCAAACTGCAAGGGGTCCTGATAGCTGCTTGTCTGCTATACTCAGGAGGGCCAACAGGAGCCCTTATCCAGAATCTTCATGATGTGGGATGTCAAGGCAACAGGTCTACAGTCACTGAGGGCTGACGGGTGAGTTTCTTTTGGTACTGGAACAAGGCAGGACGTCTTCCACAACACTGGAACCTTGACCTTGGTCAGAAAAAGGTTGAAGGGGTGTTGTAGCGTCAGGAGTCTGAGGTAGACACGATCTAGACCTGCAGCCTTAATGAGGTCCAGTCTCTCCAGACTGACTACTAGTAGAAAAGTGGAAGGAGGCAAAGGAAGCAGAACCCTCTTCCCATTTGGTGGACCTCATACATCACTGGGTATATTCTACCAATGCTGGTACTATAATATTGTCAAAAATGCTTCAACAGTAGATGTTTCTGATGAGGAAAAAACATATCTCTGTCATTAGACTATAACCTAGCTTTATGTGTCCAAACCACTGAGCTATATTATACACTGGAGTGCTAATCACTGTCTGTTTGAACGAGTCGCTTTGAAGCCACCAGCCGCCATATTGGTACTCCCTATTTTCCCCCAGTAACTAGGGAATATGTGCGCTACAGCATCGAATAACGAGGATTTTCTCATGTTCAGGGGAGGCTTAAGACTTTTAAAATGACAAATGCCATATAGTTTTATGTTATGTTCAAAAAATATCAAGTACTGAGAAAGTCATGTGCTGAAATATTTTGCATTTTATTCATTTAAATATATATGTTTAACATTTATAAATATATAAATAACAATATACAAAAACATATATTTACATATGTGTATACATATATATACATATATACATATACACATACTTATATATACATATATATATATTTAATATGAATAACATGTAAAATATTTCAGCACCTAATTTCCTAGTAGTTGATAGTGTTAGTACATCCACTGACTGTAGAATTACCTGTGAAACGTTTTCACTCAGCCAGAAAACTGCTTGTTGTTGCAACCAAATCCTATGGGATTCTGTGAGAGTAGGGAGTAGCAAGATGGCGGCCAGTGGCTTCAGTATTTCGGCAAAATCAGCACTCCAGTGTATTATATAGCTCAGTGGTCCAAACCCATATTTCTGTGCATTAGTTTGGTTGATTGACAGTACAGTTAGTGTCTTTTTTATTTTATAAGGCTAAAGTGCAGCAGCTACATGACATAGAACCTACAGGTAGGGCAGTGGGGGTAATATCCAAGTCAGGGATGGCAAACTGCAGTTCTCAGGGGCCGGTGTCCTGCTACTTTTCTGCAGAACTTAGTGACAGGCTGAGAAGGTAAATCAGCCATTTGAATTAGCTTATGATGAAGCTATCATCATGTAGGACACTGGCCACTGAGGACAGGAACAGGGTGTCAGTGTCGAGGTCCACGCACCACTCGGCTGATGAACTCATCGTGTATGGCCTCCTCCACAAACAGGCGTCCAGCTGCAATGCAGTTCTCCCCCTTGTTGAAAAACACCGAACTCATGCCCTGCAGAACACACACAAGGCGTGGATTGGATTAAATTCCGTCTCATTTTCATTTATTATTCTTAGTTCTGTTCAGAGTGTGATGCAACAGGACAGGCCCGGTAAACGGAAGAGAACGAGCCATTTCAGTCAGCAGATGAGTGGAAAGGAAAAAGTTTTAAAAAGGCACAGACCGACAGTAAGAGCAATCATTGAAAAGCCTTCTCTGTCCAAGAAACAAAAATGTCAAGATGTGGAGTTTGCTAAACTGAACTCTGACTTTAATTACAATACTTAGACCTGAAAAACTCAAGCTCCAACTTTGTAGGAAGGCTGATTTGAAATGTGAACCTGGTGGCGTCTGCCAGAGGCCTGGAATGGGTCTTTCGGCAGCATAATGATCCAAACCATTGGGCCGAATCACCACAGAAATGGTTCACCAGACCCAAAATCAGCCTCATGTAACGTTATAGAAAAAGACGACATAGTTTTGACACTGGACTTTACCTCACTGAAACAAAGGGTGTTTCCATATGGGGCCCCTACCTGTCCTGACAGAAAAGCTTCTTCTCACCTTCCCAGCTGGGCATAAACCATCATATTCATCATGGAAGGATTGTATCCTTTTGTGGACTAAAGTTTCAAGACTCCTTTCATTTGATTTTAAAATTTGAAAATACTAAATTGGAATGGATAAATGGATTTATGGCATGCATTTCTACAGTGCGAAAGGAAAGAAACAAGGACATATGGAAGTAAAAGAAAAGGAGGAAGGAAGGGCCCAAGGAAGAAACAGAGATAGGAGACAGATGTAGAAGGACAAAAAGAAGGAAGGTAGGTCTGACGGGTATATACTGTAGCAGTTTCTGCAATTGAATGAAGACTAATCTCTGGATATATGGATAGGCCCTGCCTTTTCCCTCACCATGCGGACAGCCTTGTCCATGTCACAGTCGCTGAAGATGATGAGGGGGGATTTTCCTCCCAGCTCCAGAGAGACCTTCTTCAGGTTACTGAGCGCACAACTGTGGGAGAGAGAGGGGGGGTACCACAGAGAGAAACGGCGTCAGGAAAGCAAGACTCGTGAAAACCAGTGAGCGAATGGCCTGTCGCCCGTTACCTCTTCATGATCTGTTTACCGATCGGCGTGGAGCCGGTGAAGCCCAGCTTGCGAATGTCTGGGTGGTCGGAGAGTCGCTGTCCCACCATGCCACCTGGAGCAGAATAAAACAGTCTCACAGGGAGAGAGGCCGACCAAGAACACCCCCCCCCCCTTTCACATAGCCTTTTCAATCTGTTATACAGTCTATTGGACAATCTTTTAACTGCTGATACATCAACTAAAATACCAAAGACCGATGCAAAAAAACAAACCCAAAAACAGTTTTGTTGATTTTACCCGAGCCTGGCAATATGTTGATGACTCCTTTAGGGATTCCGGCTTTCACTGAAAGCTCAGCAAACTTCAGAGCGGTCAAGGGAGTTACCTGCAAACACAGGGAACGGTCACTGAAAATGCTCCCCACCGAGCAGTTCAGCTCCCGCGTACAACACACTCGCTGGTGTTTGGGTTACATCCGGTTATTTCACTCTTTCTTCCTGAAACTCTGACAGGAAAAGGAGTCCGAAAGCAGAACGCGTGCCCACCTGCGCAGGTTTAAGGACCAGGGTGTTTCCAGCCGCCAGGCAGGCAGCGCTCTTCCAGGCCAGCATCATGAGAGGGTAGTTCCACGGAATGACTATAGCACAAACTCTGCCGCGGGGAGAGAAAACGACAGAGTGAAATACACCGGCAGGAAGGAAACCAAGTCAGAGCGGAGCAGGTGCGGCGCTCTACCCCAGAGGTTCTTTCTTGGTGAAGGTCAGGTTCCGGTTGGGTCGAGCTTGGTTGATGGGGATCGTCTTGCCCTGCAGGAAACACAAAGGCCCATCAATGCGCTTCTTACCGTCTGAGACACAGGCTGAGTGCCCGTCGGAGGGGAGGGGGCGACCCTACCTGGATTTTGTCACACCAGCCTGCAAAGTAGCGGAACGTCTGGATGGACATGCCCACGTGTGTCTTGAGGGCGAGCGTGTAAACAGCTCCTGAGTCAATGGACTCAATAGTGGCCAACTCCTCCTGGTGTTCCTCCATCAGGTCTGCGAGCCTGAAGGGGGTTGTGGTTGGGGGGGTGGATAGAGGTAAGGTGACGTCAAGGTGCATTCAAGAGGATTCAAGAGGACGGATAAATTTTGTGGTGACCAGAACAAAAATATGGGTTCTGTTTTTTGTCGCTGAATGTCCCACGTGTAAGTGTTAACTGGCTGCTCTGCTGGCCACTCTCTTCGCTGAGGACGTTGTCATTGAGGGGAGACAATTCAGTTCCCTGCATCAGTAAGGTGTTTAAAAAAATGAAGTCAGGGTTCCCTGGGATCACTAAAGGGGCTGGAAGCGGCCAGAAAGAAAACTGGATTTCTACTGACGCGTGTTGGCTGTTCGCTAATGCTAAGATGCACTTGCGTGGATATTTATTCAACCCCCCACACTGCAACTTAGGCTCGCTGGCAAAAATATACAAAGCTGCCGTTTGCTGTAAATATCAAATAAGGAAAAATTGTTACAAGTAGTTGCTACCAGTGTTGTAGTCAAGTCACTATGTCTCGAGTCCGAGTCCAGGTTCGAGTCTCCAGTGTTCAAGTCCGAGTCAAGTCCAAGTCATTAAAAAAAATCTGAGTCGAGTCCGAGTCAAGTCCACTACTCATCCGAGTCGAGTCACTATTGATCAAGTCGAGTCCAAGTTCCGCACTAAAGTAAGCATAGCCTACATGTTTTTAAACAAAAAAAATCCACACTCCACCACATTGCACTAAGAATTTAGATATTAAAATCATACACCAAATAATATTCTAATGACATATTAAAATTATAGCCTAATGATATAGAAAAAGAAGTCGAGTCTTTTTCTCAATTTCCGAGTCAGAATGATCTGATAATGTAGGAGTCCGAGTCCAAGTTCGAGTCATCAGTGCTTAAGTCCAAGTCAAGTCACGAGTCTCTAAATTTAGCTAATGACTCGGACTCGAGTTCGAGTCTCGGACTCGAGTACTACAACACTGGTTGCTACAAATAAAAAACAAAAAAGTGCAGATTTGGTTTCCTGTGAAACCAGGCCTTGGTGGACTCTGAGATAAGCTTAAGATCATAGTCCTGTTTGCCGGTCCAACGATGGCCAAGCGTGAGATTCCTCACAGAAAGCTGGACATTTTCTCCCAGGAGTTCCTGATGCCTGAATGAACCCATCTTGCCCTCCACTTGCTAAAAAAGGCAAAGGAAGTGAAGCAGCCCCAGAGCATCACTGAGCCACTGCCGTGCTTCACCACAGTCCGGCTCTCTGAGGCGTTCCGTCTCAAGCAGACCTGATGACGCCAACAAAGGCCAGGATTGGTGGCATCATGCAAGCCTGAGACAACCTCAGATAAAACTCAATCAGAGCAGGATTTACTGTTGAATTAGGACAAAATCCTTGTAACATTAGTTAAATTCTTGCGCAATTAGTTTTATGCAAACACTTGTGCAGTGTCGGATTTTTGCCATGAAGCTAATTTGCAGTCGATGTTGATTATTACATTATTACTATTTCAGTAATAATGCAAGACGCTAAAGACCGTTTAAACTGGAAACTCTGCAATCATGCTGCCTGTTTGGAAATATCAGTGAATCGCTTTTAATCTGCAGAGCTGTGTCACGTCGACTGCTCTCCCTCATGTTGTGATATCCCCCCTGGGCGTAACATAAATAATAACTTATTGACTGCAAAATAAAGCCTACTTTCTAGCAATGAATCAGAGCCATTATCTGTCAAATCTTATGTTGGACTTGGCTGTTGTTGGATTTTCAAGTGATCCTTTAGGAACAAAAAATTGATTGTTCATTATTGAACTTTACGTCTTCAGGTGTGTAAACATAAATGAGAAAGGAAAAGGTCAGTGAGCTAAAGTCTGTCTTTTCGAGTCTTATGGATAACTCTGTCCTGGGTTTCTAGTGATGCACTAGATAACTTTTTCTAGTTAGTGCATCACTAGAAAAAGTTAGTAGGAGGAGCTACTTACTTATACAGCAGACTTCCTCTATCTCTGGGGTTCATCCTGCCCCATGGTCCATTATCAAAAGCTTCTTTGGCAGCAGCAACAGCCCGGTCCACGTCTCCGACTGAGGCGTACGACACCTTACAGATCACCTGCATGAAATAAAAAGGGTTGGTCGGATAGAGTGTGGTAACAAGGTGAGTCGGACACTCGATGGATGGCTTTCAGACTTACAGATCCATCAGTGGGATTAATGGTGTTGTAGGTCTTGCCATTTTCCGCATCCTCAAACTTGCCATCAATAAAACACTGGTACGGCATATTCACCGTCATGTTGTTCACTTCTCTGCTCGCCTAAATCGGCAGAGAGGGTTTCGAAATGTGAAGATTTCCGCTCACTGCCGCAGTGCCACTCGTTTTGGATCAAGACAATCCTAACTCACATAGTCGACGACCAGCTCCTCCTCCTGGTCTTCCCCTCGAAGCTTGCGGACGAACATCTGGATGAAGTCCTGGAAGGTGGTGGCCATGTACACGTCCTCGTTTTGCAGCTGGACGCCGGCGCACTTCTGCTTGACCTCCTCGACTAACCTGCAAACAGAGACGACGCCTCCTGGTTGGTCCACACAGCATCTACACAAATCTCTGACAGCTCGCCTGCATGTCCGGGGCTCCTGCTGCCGGTCAGTGAGTATATACTTCAAATGTATTGAAGCTTTATCATGATCGTTTCAAAGGCTGTGGGGATGCTGTTCAGGGAAATGGGAGCTGGGCGATTTCGCATGAAATCCAGTTGTTTGGGCCAGGGTTATGGTGAAATATCATTTTCCTCAACTATATTTTAAATTCCTTTTAAGGACCAAGCTATAGTATTTTAAATTCCAGGTTGATCTCAGGTTATTAACATAGATTCTTGTTCACTCCCGTAAATTCCCAGTAATTCCCATGGAAAGGATTTAGGACATTTAACAGCATCTGAGCTGCTGCAAAGGACCTGCTTGTTTTTATAGATTGGCCTTTGGATTAAGATTTCAGTCTGACACCAACTCAATCAAAACCCTCCGCCGTGTCAGAACAGGTGATAGACTCCAAGCTGGAGCTCCTCCCTCACCTAACGACATCCATGGAAGCTGCTCCGGACTTGAAGAAGTCTGTCGTGTCCTCGACGGCGGCCACATTGCTGAGGATGCCCTTCCAGATGTTCTTTAAGTGAAGAATTAAAAAAAAAAAAAGTTATTTTTTTTTTGTCTATGGAACAAACAGTAACAGCGATAACCTAAAGACGTGGCGTGCTTGCCCTGATTTCCTCGGCCATCTTCTTCTCGTCGTCGGTCAGCTCCACGCTGGAGCTCTCTCCTGAGGAGAAGTACTTGGAGGCAGGGATCATCTTCCCGTCTTCAAACTGCAGGTTCTTCACCAGGAGCTGCCAATGGAACGATAGAGCGGTGAAAACGTGGAGCAGAGTGCTGGATCAGAGCTAGCTTCTGTCTGGATAACCGGCTCTGTCTGCTCCTGTTTGCTCTGGACGTGTGTTTTGTGGTGAGGAAGGGGAACTCACAGCTTTGCCATCGGTTCCGTACAGGACCAGCCCGTTCTTCGTGACAAGGCCGGGCTGGGAGGCCCCCTCGATTTCCAGGGCTTGACCGGCGGGGACGGACCCCCCCAACATGGACGAGCCATATAGGGTCACAGGCTGGAGAAAGGCACAGAGAGGCATTTTGAACAGAGACAGTGCTTTGCAGAAGTACACCTGTTTCACATTTTGTCTCCTTGGAACCACAACCTTCAGTGTGATAGACCAACACAAAGTTGCGCAAAGGTGGGAAGGAAACGTCATACTTCTTTTTAGAGTTTACAAATAAATATATGAAGAATGCCGTGCGATTTGATACCCCTAAATAAAATCTAGAGGAAGGAGTCCATCTGTGTGTCATTTCATCTGAGTTTAAATCCAGCTGCTCCGTTTCTGGCCTCTCTCAGAGGTTGTTTAGAGAACGTTAGAGAATAACCAGCATCATGAAGAGCAAGGAACTCAGCAGAGGGGTAAGGGAGAACGTTCTGGTTCCGTTTAAAGCAGGCTGGGGTTCAAGTAAACTGACAAGCCAGGGTAGCAATTAAGCAATGAAGAGTCCCGCGGTAGCCCTGGGGGAGCTGCAGAGATTCACAGCTCAGGTGGGATAATTAGGTGGGACACAGCAAACATAATGAACAAGGTGCTCTAGTCTGACGAAAGCCATCTTAAACCTTTCTGGCTTGCAAACAAAATGCTATGTGAGGCAGAAAACTAACAGCCCACCAACACCACGAAATATAGTGGTGTTGGTGGAATCCTGGAAAAAACCTGTTAGAAGCTGTGAAAGTTAAGACTGGGGCAGGGGTTCCCTTTCCTGCAGGACAGCGTCCCCCACATATACAGCCAGAACTACAATGAAACCATTAAGATCAAAGCACCACCATGTGTATGAATGGCCCAGTCCAAGTCCAGACCCAAATCAAATTGCAAATCTGTAGAAAAGGCTTAACTTGCAAAGCTGGTGGAGACATACCCTAAAAAACTTGCAGCTGTAATTTCTGAGAAAGTATCGATTCAACCATTAAACATTATCAATCCACTTCACAATAATGCACTGCTTTGTGTTGGTCTATCCCACTGAATCCCAATAAAACACATTGAACGTTGTGATTGTGAAGTGAAAACACATACTTTAGTAAGGCACTTTTTAAAATGTATAAATCTTTTTACATTTCCAAACTTTCACTGCCAGAATAACAGAACGTAGCACTGTTTTTTGTTTTTTTTTATTGCACTTGAGTTCCAGGAAACACACCTGACCATCAATGACAGTCCAAGCTCCGGGGACTTTGTCATGGCCGCGGATCCAGTTGTGGATGGCTTCGGCTGGCTGGGCCCAGTTAACCTGGGAGACACAGGGAGAGGCCGGAGTCAACACTGCTGAGTGCTCAGAGTTATTTTCAGAGTGGGGACCCGAGTAAGGAGGAGGCCAAAACAATCCGCGGAGCACATGAAAAAATGACGCGTGCAGATCAGCGTCTGGCCTAAGAATAGAATGGCGGAACGTGCGGATCAGCGATGTGGCGCTGGGAGACAAATCAGAAAGCGGTTAAGATCAGCTCCACCTCTGCTCCTATACGTGTAGAAAAAAAAAAAAACTAGCAGAAACCAGTCAGGAGCTGCTCTCTGCCTCAGCTATGTGAGCCATGTAACAGTAAATTTCCACGGGGCTCGCCGAATGAATGAGGCTGTTATTACACTGAGCAGCTGGCCATGAGATTGAACCTGATAAGTCCAGCCTGTGTCTGAGAGTAAAGCTTGCAGGCAGAATGTAAAAATATGATCTGATTAAGTGTATGATGGAAAATTACATCCACAAATTAGTCTTTACAGTCTTAGTCTTTTCTTAGCTGCAGCATGCCATAGACTGGTTATGCTAATTCCTTTTGCTTTTAACCCTAGCCCTAACTCTAGTTTGCAAACTTGCATCAGAGGTCTCACCTTGGAGTTGGATTTCTTCTGGATACCCTCATAAGTCGCTCCTTCTTCTGTCTGGGGGATTCGAGGGGCCTTTCCGTCAGCAATGAGCTGCACCGCCTCCACCTAACACAGGACGGGACAGTTCGTTGCACATGTCCGTGGAAACGACCGTGAAACGGGCTCTGCTGACATTCCAGCTGGTTACCATGGCTTTGATGCCCTCTGGGAAGAGAAAGCGATTGTACAGCGTGTCCACGGTGTCATTCGGCTCCACGGCACATTCTCTCTGCAGCAGGATGGGGCCCGTGTCCAGTCCGTCGTCCGCCCAGAACACCGTGAAGCCAGCTTTTTTGTCACCGTGAATAAGGGTCCTAGGGTCATGCGAAGATATATCAGGGCCATGAAAACTTAACACATCGTCAGGACAATTACAACAAGGATACATAGACCCCAAAAGGCAGACATATATTAGGCTGAAGCTACAAAATCAAATCAAAGCATAGAAGTAAAGAAAAGCAAACACTGCTCAACCCATGAAAACACAATCCCCATGATAACACATGGTTGTGGCATTATCATTGGATCGTGAGGAATGTATCCTCACAGGGCTAATAGCTTCCATTTCCCCAGGAAACACATTAGTAAAATTTGATTACTGTATTTTTAAAGGTGAAATAAAAATATATCTCTTTGAAAACGGGGGCACATAATTAGCTATTAATGGTGAGAGTAACAAAGTAAAACTATTATCTTAAGTAGCTCCAGCTGTTTATGACAACCTGATGCTTTGGGCTGAGCTAGCTAGCTAGCTAGCTAAGCAAAGCCGCTAAAGTCCAGTCGGTGAATTTTATTCCATTCTCTCTATGTTCCACTTTACATGTTATCAATAAAACTGTGTATTAGTAATAGTTCTGCGCTGCGATGGACAAAACAATGGCCTTAAAACAGGAGCCTTGGAGCCCAGTAGAATCTGACTGCAGACTCTGAACGCTACTTCCTTTTTTCCGGCATTCTGAGCGCCGACCAATCAAAGATTGCCTTCAGTTTAGACAAACCAGTATAACCTCTTATGGTTAATGCTGTAAATATATTCCCATTAAAATACATTGAAAATGTGAAACAATTTGAAGTATGAATACATAGCTCTCAACTCTCACGCATTGACCGTGTGACACACGCATTTCATCAATTGCACACGCTCACACGCATTACTTTGAAAATCTCAATCTTACAATGAAAATCTCACTCTTGAAACGCACGCGTCCGGACGTTTCGCGTCATGGCGGAACCAATTTTCGGTACAATGGTTTCCGCACGTCCGTTAGTCGAGGTAACACAGCTGCAAGGAGCGCCGCCGCAAACAAGTTTCCCTCATCAAAATTGAAACACCTGTACGGTCCGTGTTGCGTGCGAATTACATGGTAAGTCGTCATGTTTTATTACAAACTGTAACATGATAGTTAAGTCCGTTTAAAAAAGTGACTCGAATCGACCATCAGCACCCCCCACCCCCCCCCCCCCCCCCCCCCCCCCCTGGACCGTCTTGAATCGACCAACAGCAACCCCCCCCCCCCCCCCGTTGGACCGTCTTGAATCGACCAACAGCCCCCCCCCCCCCCCCCCCCCCCCGGGGCCACAATCTCACTCTCAACAGTCGTTAAAAGTTGAGAGGTATGTGAATACTTCTGCAAGGCGCCAGTGCTGTACAAATTGAATATTACATTGTGTTTCACAGAGAAATATAAATAGAAAGCTGCTGATGGCGCCAAGCTCTTTGTATGGTCTTCCTCAAAGTTTGTGAGAACTGTAAATACCTGGAGAACAATTCAGAGTTTTAGAAACTCTATAGAAACAAAAAAAGTAAAGGTGGGCATAGTTGCTACGGTTAATGGGCAAAAGGATCTTACCCTTTCTAGAAAAGGCACAGCAAAATGGGATTTCAGTTATATGTCAGGCTTTGTAAAAGTTCACTGAGAGGCAAAAAGAAGTTCAATTTCCCTGTTTTTAGGGAAATAAAGGACTCTCAGTTGTTAATCTATAAACTGTAAGATATAATTAGAGTGTAGAACAAACAGACAGTGATAAGAGATCCAGCTTTTAACTTTTAGTTTCACTTATACATTAGAGAGGATTGGGGTTTGTGCAGTTACAGTTTAACAGATAAAATGGCAGTGACCAAGATTAGGCTGTCTTAAAATGGCCTCAGACCATAAACTTTGATCTCCTTCATCTTTCTCACCAGTTGATTGCAGAAGCTCCTCTGTGCAGGGGTAAGATGGACGGGTGGTAGATGATGGAGCCATGCTTGGGATGGTCGATTACGTTCATGGGGATGAACTGGGAACAGAAGGGCATGACGTTGAGCTCCGCGCCCACTGATTTATAGGCCTCCACCACGTCTGAGATAGGCTTTCCTTTGACGCGCCACCTTGGAAATTTGAAGACTGGCGTCCCGTCCTTCTCCGCTGCCACCGCTTGGAGGGCGGAAGAGACATGAGAATTGTGGATTAGACAGGTTAGTAGTTAGGGCATTGGAATCAGAAAATGCAGGAATTCTTATGATGTTCTAGACCTACGTGTAAATTTGAAGGAAACTTATAAAGTTCCAGCAAATCTCATAAGTGATGCCATCCTGATTATTTTTCATAAACATTGATGGAACTTATTAAAATTGTGAACAAAATTTCAGCAAATTTTTGTTTGGTTGATCATTGCAGTTTGTAACAATGCTTCTTGACAACAAATCTTACACTATTAGAAATCCTATTTATTTCCATTCTGTATAATCTGACCCAATCTGTATAATATGATTGAATTTGATTTGTAAAGTGCCTTGAGAGGACATGTTTCATGAATTGGTGCTATATAAATAAAATTGAATTGAATTGAACTCTAAACAGCCTCAACAGGGTAAGGTAAAACAATCTTAAAGCCGAGAGATAGCCAGAGGAGATTCTGCCACCAGTAGCAATCCCATATCCCCGTTCTTATGGATTGAACTCTAGACTAACTCTAGAATTTGAGATTAATTTACCTAGTTTTGCAATGAGCTGGGCTAGGGACTTTAAGAGCTCATAGCAGCAGATTTAGCAAAGTGCTATTTAATCTGTAGCCAGACAGGCAATTCTTAGTTATTAGCATTTCTACTTTGACAGTAGAAACTACAATTAACCTGGGGGCAGAACAAAGTTTTCATTTTGATATTTTGTTACTTGTCTAATCTTGCCTGTGACATGTAACCTTAATATTTCTTCAGCAAGTATATCAGCCTCATGCTACTTCATACTTTCTCTTCATCAAAATGTAAACATTTGCTTGAAAAGACTGGAAGCCATCCATCTGTTCATCCATCCATTTATCACCTCCTGCTTTTTCAAAACTGGGATGTAAGGGAAAACAAGTGCAGGAGGGAAAATGAGATATTCTTCTGCCTAGAGACACTTGTTTTCTTAGATCACCCTTCAGTGGTTTCTAGGCCTGCTCCCTTAGGAGGGCAACAGTAGCATATCATCTGCAAAAACCAAACACAGGGAGGCTCCCAAACCAGACAGAACCTGTCTGTTGAGGTCCGGTCCATGAACACCACAAACAGGATTGGCGACCAAGGGCAGCTCAGGTGGAGCTCTTTCTCGGGAAGGAGTCGGGAACAAGCTCGACTTTGTGCCGAGAAAATGGACACGGTACTTTCTGCGGTAGCAAGAACTTAGTAGCACTTAAAGCCTCCTCGGAACCAAATATTCCTGCAGAAACCCCTACAAAATCTCTTATCTCATTACCCTTTTTCCAATCACATGTGGACGTAAGAACCAAACTCCCATGACCACCTCAGCAACTCCCCAGCCACAGCCAGAACAAAACAAAAAAAAAACTATCCCATAAGAAAAAAAACTGTTCTTAACCTTTTCTTAATCTTCAAAGAACACTAAAACCTAAAAAAAAAACATATAACTGTTCTGACACGAGGACAGAAAAGTAATTTATTGCTCTCTACAAAAAGTAACCAGCAACCACAGACGGCGGTATCAGCCAGTTCAGCATAATTTAGATTAGCTTTAATATCGCTCAGAGCCAGATGCTGCCTGCTCTATCCAGATAGACTCAACTGTGATAATCTGGGACAAGCCTGGCAGAAGCCAGCATGAACCAGCTCAGTTTTACAACTAGCTTGTTATAGTTTATATGGCTTAGAGGCCAAAGGACTCCATGGCCAAACCTGAATGCTTTCAAACAAGTGGATACACACAGACCAAGAAGACAGGGGCTAAAACAACATCTATACAACACAATCAGATACTTGTGGGAAGTTTTTCACCTGAATCAAATGTAAGACACTGAAGTCCATGACTTGCTGATGCGTCGTGGAAATATTTTTTCGTATCAGATTTAGATAAAAAATATGCCACACAGAGCCTTTTCCAACATGGACAATAGAGCCACTCTCCCTCAGCTAACGCGGGATAAAGGCACGTCTTTGTCCGGGGGCACAGTACAGTCAACACACATCTACCTCAGCCACAGCACTGGCCTCTGGTGACCCACAGCTGAAACTATGGGTTCCACAAGGCTTCTTCAGGGAAGTCTACAACTCTAAAGATCCAAAGATATTCCCATTTTTCTCCATTTTTGGATAATGCCTTTGTGTGTTCTGCTGGAGTCCTAAAGCCTTAGCAATTGTGACTTCTCACTGGTATCAGTGACTTTGTTTCTTATCTGTTGCTGAATGTCTTTAGATTGATGATGTGTCGCAGTACTTTTAGGGATTTTTCAATTCATCCGGCCCCAAAGCGATGAGGTTATTCACAGTCAATTCATGATTTAACAACACAGGGAATTACGGTTGGTTTGGATAGCTGCTTTTACCTTTAAAACATAAAATTAAAATTGAAAGTTTTCCGACATTAAAATTAGTTTGGTGACTGGCAAGATTTTCATGCGACACAAAAGACAAAAACAGGAGAAATCTGTGATTGAACATGTGCAGCACACTATTTAAAAAAGTTTGGACACATTTTATTGGTATTTAGTTTGTTGTTGTGGCATATTTTGAACGATTTGATTGGCTATGATAACCCAGGACAGCAGCAAATGCAACTGGTTTAAGCTGAAACAAGCACAGTTGTCGTTTTTTTCTGTTGATGCTTATTTCAGATTTCAGATTCTGGTTATACATTACATTGTTGCTAATTTACTAATGTATTGTCAATGGAGGATCAAAGTGCGAAAAACAAGCATTAAATCACGTTTGTGACGACTTGATTATGGAGTTCCAACGTTTCAAGAAAAACCACAACGATGTGCAGAATGTGATGGCACAAAAACAAGCCAGAAAACAGAAAGCCAGCGGCGAACCATTTAACTCACCCAGGGGGTCAGCCTTGCCATCTTTGTCAGGAACCGTGAACACACCCACAACCTTGTGACCCTGCTTCCTCAGGTTGCTGTACACCTCTTGGCCAAACAGACTCTGGCCAATAATGGCCAGTTTTAGCTTATTCTGGTAATAATGCTGTGAAGAGAAAAACGAAACATGTCAGATTTCGTGCACCTGCGACTCCATTTAATGCCAGTTACAGTAAAACAGAACTGTGGAAATCAGCTCGATTGGTTGAGAACCTGTGCTCAAATGTGCTTGCAATCTATGAAATCTGGGTGGAAAGGCTATCAAGTGTCTCGGATCTGCAAACCATGCCTGTGGACAGTTGTTCCTCGCTCCTTGCTTAACAGTTTACAAAAGCACAAGAACAACATATAAGTCTGAGTGAGGACAGTTCCTAGCTAGGGTAAACAGTTTACAGACCTCGTAAGAGAGTTCATAAATTTGGGTTGCCGTTTACAGCCAAGCTTACAATCCTTTCTACACAGTTAACCTATCGACGGGGACGGTTTTAAAATGCCACGCGTTTTATTATTTTGTGGATCCAGCTTCAAATCTGCGGGTACAGTTCGGACTCGCGTGAGAATTTTACTGTTAAGGTATCTGGGAACGTGGGCACAGTTTGCCAACATTGTTAATAAAATGTGTGCTTTTGGAGGGCCTACATCATGCAAAAACAACTTTTTTGAGCTTTCAGCTATGTTGTGATGCTAGTCCTTCATCAAAATCATGGCCAAAGTGGTGTTTTGCTTGATTCATGCAAGTCTGAGTAACCCTGATGAATTCTGCTCTTTGAGCAGCAGCCCCTCCCTTTCCTGCAAAACAAGCAGCCATCACCGGTCTATGTAGAGCGGTCATTACCCATAATAACACCCCCCGATGGAGACGCCAGAGCCACAAGTAAATCAAACCGCTGGCTATATTGTAACAGCAATGTCGAGTTAGGGGTGCATGCTGGGGCGACGCTTAGGTTAGGTTAAAGTTAGGGAAATGGGCGCCACCCACTTGCTTGAAAAGACTAGAAGCCATCTATCTGGTAATCCATTCATTTATCACCTCCTCCTTTTTTAAAACTGGGATGTAAGGGAAACAAGTGCAGGAGGGAAACTGAGATATCCCTCTGCCTAGGACACTCGTTTTGTTAGACCATCCTTCAGTGTTTTGTAGGCCTGCTCCCTTAGGAGGGTAACAGTAGCATATCATCTGCAAAAACCAAACACAGGGAGGCTCCCCTGTGGGGTCCTTCTTCGGGTTGGAAAAATAGCACAAGAAAACAAACTAATATTTTATAACAAATTAATACTCTGTAGTAGTGCCAAAGGTAACATTTCATCATATATATGCCTATAGTTCACTTTGGAAGACAGCATGATGTAGAACCTTCACAACTCACACATGGATTGCACATCGAGGGTGAATTCAATTCAGCTTACTTCATGTTTTTATCTATAAAATGTTAACACTATAAAACGCAACATTTGGTTTAATTAAGAATTTCAAGTGAGCAGAACTCGACTCTCGTCAGTTTTTGTTTACACCCATTTTATATAAGTGCTGTAAACTGTTAGATAAAAAAACTGCTTGATAACGTAATCATATTTATGTGTAGTCCACGCATAAAGAGTAAGTATTCGAAAGAGGTGGAGACTTGCGCAGATCAGTTTAACCTCATTGGCTGATTATTTGGCCATGGGCGTGGCCAGACAAAACCAAGAGCAAAGTTGCTGTTACGTTTAATGGTATATATTCAATATTATATAGTAGAATACAGGACTTCCTAAGAAGTAAACGCTGTGATCTGCTGGTTGTTTGACGAGTCAAACGTAAACGCTTCACCCAGACTAAGAACCCCAGTGTCCTGAGTAGTCTCATCCAACTGCAAATGCAAAATTGCATGTTTAACAACACGGGAACATAATAAGGAAATATGAGAAGTAGCTTGTGTCACGATTTGTTCTGATGAACCCGAACACAACCACACACTGAGCTTAGTTTCTGGAGGTTTATTGAAAGTTAATGAGTAGTGGAGGATGAAAACCCATGGTCTAAAGGCAGGAGCTGGAGGACTGCAGCGAGAGCTGGAGGACAGCGGGTGCTGCGCTGAGGAACCAGGAAGCCTCCAGAGCAGGTGGGAGAGCGCTGGGGTAGAGGCAGAGCTGACAGCACAGCAGAGAGAGCTCTTGGGGTTGGAGGTAAAGCCGGCAGTGCAGCAGAGAGATTACTTGGAGCGCTGGAGTAGCAGCAGAACCAGCAGAGAGAGTACCTGCAGGTGGGCAGGCAGGCGTAGACGAAGGAAACTCTGGCAGGCAGACGTAGGGAACTCTGACTAGCTGACATGGGAAGCTCTGACTGGCAGACGTGTGAAGCTCTGACTGGCAGACGTGGGAAGCGCTGACTGGCAGACGTGGGAAGCGCTGACTGGCAGACGAGGTTTGGGTGAAGGCGATCCAGCGGGCAAGAGGGGAGTTTATATAGAGAGGCTTGCAGGTGGAGTGAGTCCTGGATGATTAGAGGCTGACAGGTGTAGGTGATTAGAGTGGAGTGGAACTGGGCTGAGTGAATGGTGGAAGGATCTGGACTGGAACTGTCCAAGGTAAGACGGCAAAAACTGAACCCTGACAGCTTGGAAACCAGACGGGATGCAGATGAGCTCTAAAGGCTGATTCACACACACAAAAAAAACGCTCACTGTCATTATTAACCTTAGTCGACTCAAATAGTATTGTTTGTTTGTTTTGCAAACCGCTTACTATTTTTAAGCAAAGTCAGCTTAATGCGTTTTATGGGGAATTCACAATACCTCTCATTTTAAGCCACTTCCCAAGACAAACAGGTCCAATTTGTGTACATAAATCTACAATCTCATTATATCTGCAGATTCAAATTCAGACGCATAATTCAATCTTTTGGATTATGCGTCTGATTTGGATTTATTTATTTTGCAGCAGGAATCGCCATCCAATTTTTTTTTAACTTGGGACCACTTTAAATCTGGGGAACACTGATGCACCAGAGTAACTTTATGGCGTTTTCCTCCTGGGTGACATTCGTTGATATTTCAAACGTTTATCTTTGACCCACCACGATCCAGGAATGAAATCAAAGCTGCACTGATGACGCAACAGCGCGGCCAAACTACAGCAACAGCCGTAGTTTGGCTGCGCTGTCAGGATGGGGTCAAGTGCATGCCGGGGGCCCCGCCCGTCTGACAGGAGCCGCACATGTGGGAGCAGGCTCGGGTTTCCCATGCATACACACATGCGTCGCTCCTCCTCGCGCACTCCGCGGTGACATGACGTTCCCGTGCCGCGCTTCACGGTGCATTCAAAGCAGCCACGTCCAGCAAGAAACGACAGCTTCTAACAAGCTGGTTCGGCTGCACACGGTAAGGCTGCAGCCGGGGAGAGGTGATAGACCGCCTGTTACTAAGCCGTTAATCGCGTGTTACACTGTGGAGCTCACACGGTCCGGTTGCTTCTGTCCTGTATGGACCAGCGAGGTCCAACGTCGGGAAGGATATATAGCGGGAAGACGGACGCTCCGACGTGGCAAACTGCAGAGCTGGCAATGACAAGCCGACCCCTGAAGGGAAAACCGATGCGCTCGACCCCAAAAGAAGCCCGGCGTTCAGGGCGGGGTGGGCACCGGAGTGGGTCGACAACAAAACCAAAACAAAAGCACGGCACAAGTCTGACAGCCAGCCCGCATTCTCTGGCTGGAGAACGGATGTTACTCACGGAGGAGGTGGAGAATTTCCTCAGGACTTGACTCGCTGTCCACAACATGATGGCGGTGTTTGTGCATGTATATAATAAAAAAAAAAAATACAGAAAGATGTAAGTGTGGAAGGGATAGCGAGGATGTGTCCAGGCTGCTCCGGAGCTCTGTGCGCCGCTGCTCCTCTCACCAACCTCTTATGTGTGTGCGTCAGCGTGCGCGCGCGCGTGCGTGCGTGCGTGGTGTGAGCGCGGAGCGGGTTGGTTGGTCGGGGGCGGTTATGAACAGTTAACGTCAGCTGTCGGTCGCGGTGCGGGCCTGACGCAGCCTGCTTGTACTCGCCACGGCTCGACACGGTACGCACACCGCTTTGAGGTTACGTGCGCGGTCACGCTGCGCGTTCATCACAGGGGCGCTTATCATCAGTTTTTTTTAGTGCATCGCCAAGAAGACTCTTGTTTTTGGCGCTTGTGGTACCCCTGGTGCTGCTTATCAGGTGGCTGACAGATGTGCGACCTGTCACAGAGGTGCTGTAGGTGTCTGGACCAGGACTGCTACATTTGACTGATCTGGATCTGACCCTTGGCAAGTAGCGACATGACATGGGTCACAACTAAGCTTTCTGTTCTGCCCTTCGTGATCAGACACACAGATAACCTGAGCAAATACAATATGCACGAAACAGGGGTGACGTCATGAATTTTTAGCCACATGACAATATATATATATATATATATATATATATATATATATATATATATATATATATATATATATATATATATATATATATTCCAGCATGTTGGGGGACCAACAATCTGGTAACTGCCATGTCATAACACTCTTGCTCATATTGAAATCCAGACTTTGACTAGGCCACTCAAAAACATTTATTCATATGGTTGCTGTTGAGCCATGGAGAGGACTCCTTCCTGGTGTCCTTTGGTTCGCTGTCCTGCCGCTTAGCCCAACTGAGCCTTAAGTGACAAACTGATGGCCGGACATTCTTCTTCAGTATGTTCTGCAAGAGATCAGAAGCCATGGCTTCGGCGATTAGGGTAAACCGTCTGGTTCCTGAATCAGCGACACAGCCTCAGTCCATCACGCTACAACCACCATGTTTGACTGGGATGTTGCTTTTCAGAAATGGTGTTTTATTTTTCACGTGTAACAGGAAACCCCTTCCAAGATCCTCCCGTTTTATCTTTCCAACATATTGTCTGTAGGCCACACCTGAAAGGTTCACCACTGTTCCAAGTTATCTCTGTTTCTGATTAATGGCTTTCACTGTGATTCACTGGAGTCTCTACGTCCTTGTACCACTCTCCAGTCTGACAGATGTTCCTCATCTGTTCTTGCAATTCTTTAGATTGGTTCATGAGGTGTTGATTCTTGAGATCCTTTAGCTACTTGTCAGACAAGTTCTATTTGAGTGATTTCTTTATTCCGATAAAGCCTGGGTTTGGTTAGTGAAACGGGAAAAGAAGCAGTTACTCGGTTAATTTGTGACTTGACTAAAAACGGCATTTATGCACGAGTTCAGGTTTGGGTGGGTCGGCGTTACATGAATGAAATCATGGTTTGCAAACTGCTTCTTTTCTTTGCTCAGATTACCTCAGTCTGATGGTAACATTTGTTTCATGTTTAGACACATTAGTCATAAAAAAAGGCAATAACAGAAAAAAATTGTAAGGGAGCAAATACATTTCACAGTAAAAGACCTAAACTGTTGATTGATAACTAAACTTTAATAACTGTATTCTCACAAACAGTTGTATTAATTAAACATATAGCATTTTAAGGTCTGCCCCTCCCAGTTTGTCTATTTACAGTTGGCCAGGGTTGCCCAGATCCGCCTCTCTGGCTTTGGACTGGTTCACCTGCCAGGACTCCCACACAGGACAAACTCGACAAAAACACGTCTGGCACCAGCCAAACTGGACCGCCCTGCACAGGTTTCCTGAGGAGCAAAGGTTTGAGCTACTGGCTGACATTTGGCAGCGAGACGGAGCCCTAGCCTACATAATCATTCACTTCAACAACTAAAAGGACAAATGAAATCAGCTCTGGACCATTGGTCTCAGAGTCGCAGCTGGATCAGAGCCTGCAGAACTTATCACATATTGATACCGATGCACACTAGTGACGCTCCCTGATAAAAACCCTTGTATTATTCCCACAGAAGAGGTCAAACAACTACAGATTGATTCAGGTTTTATAATACCTTGCTAAATATTGACTTCCCACGGAAAGTTTTACACATTGTGTCACATTACCTCAAATCTTCATGTTTTACTGGTATTTTATGTGACATACTGACGTAAAGTAGAACATAATTGTATAGTGTTATGCAAAGGTTTTCAATGTTTTACATAACTATAAATTGGGTTTTAGGGTAACACGGCATTTGCCACAGACCCCGCGATCCCAGTTGTGAGACATGGTGGGGGTTGCATCGTGCTGTGGGGAGGTTTTTCTTAAGCAGGGACCTTGGCTGATGGTCAGACTTGATGGGAAGATGGATGGAGCCAAAATCCAGGACCACCCTGGAAGAGAACCTGTTAGAGCAGGGGTGTCAAACTCATTTGTATATGGGGCCACTTTGGCGTCATAAAGTCATTAAAAGGGCCGGCAGCACGTGTAGAGACGATACTTTTCATTTCATAATTTCATTCCAGTTCACATAGAAGTATAAAAAATGCACAGTAACAAAAGTAGCAACCTTAAGCCCCGTTTATACAGTTTATCTGCAAGAAAAGTTGATATTGGGGTGAGTTACACTTACAGAAGGCACAGCTTTAGCCACTTTATACACTTTAAAAGGATATATACCTCTACTTTATGACATGATATACCTTTTTTTTTTTTTGGCTCTTGAGGGCCGGATAATTTACCTTGACGGGTCGGATTCGGCCCGCGGGCCTTTAGTTTGACACCTGTGTGTTAGAGGCTTCAAAAAAAAATTAAGACTAGGCTGAAGCTTCACCTTCCATCAGAACAACGTTAGAACGGCCTAGTCAAAGCCCAAGATAAACCCCAAATGAGAATCTGTGGGATGAATTGAAATATTGCTCTGCACAGATGCTTTCCGTCCAATCTGACAGCTTGGACTAATTTTGAAAAGGAGTGTGCATGCGTAGGTTCTCTCTGGGTACTCCAGCTTCTTCCCAAAGTCCAAAAACAAACTGTTAAACAGAAAGACCCCTCCCAGGTAACCGGCTATAGAGAAAGGATGGACGTACTGCTGCACTTGCAACTAAAGTGTCCCAGATGTCTACCCTGCATTGCTAAGCTTCTATCAGCTTTACTCTAACAAGTAAACTGAAAACACTGCAAATGCTTCAAGGGAGGAGCTGTGATTTATTAGAGAACATTTGAACATCAAAAAAAGAGAGCTGGGGATAAAAGCGCTGCAGGAGGATGCTGCTCAGGTGACAGCCCCACCTTCCATCTTCAGTGTCTTTCCTACTTTGTTGTTGTTGTGAAAAATTAAGTGCTGGTTTTCTCCAGGTTCTCCTGGATCATAAAAACGAGCTCCAAAGTGCCACGAGCGAATCTTTTCCAGGATCACGCTGTGCTCCTCGGGTCCAACAACCTGCCAGAAAACCTCTAATCTTTGCATAATGCGGACTTCATCTCACCACACGAAACAGACTCGGTGCAGATACAGGTTTGACTCTGAGCGGAACGCCAGAGGTGCACATCACAAAGCAGAAAACATGATTTCTATCCCCCCCCGTGGTACTGGTTCTTCCTTATCTAGGAGCCGTTTCGTGTTACATGGAAAACAAGGGGCGGCGGGGAGGTTTGGCTTATTTCCCCACAGGGTAGGCCCATGCTACAGTTTTTTTTCACACTCCCAAACAAGTTACAGGTGCAACATGACAATAAACTCCTCCCTATTCACATCAAACTCTGAGACGGGCGAGGGTCGAGAGGGGGACGCAAAGGGAGCCGGTCACAGGAAGCGTATCCCTGCTCCGAACTGGACGCCGTCGCATATCCTAGGAGAGAAAGAGGAAAGGTCAAGTAGGGTGACGCTCTGATGCTTCAGCAGGAGCGGAGGAACAGCACTAGGGTGTGTGTGTGTGTGTGTGTGTGTGGGTTCTGGTCGCTTTCTCAGTGACTCCCACCTGTCTCCGCTCTGAACTCCCATCGGTATGCAGTAGTTCAGCTCCAGTCTGGCGATGTTTCCGAGCCGCAGCACGATGCCCGCGCCGTACGACCAGCGGATGCACTCGGCCAGCCGCTGGAGGTGTGCCTGGGGGCCTTCGCCTGCGCAAAACACCACAACCACGTCACTTCATTCATTTCATGGACAGTGTGGCCCTCGCCGCCTTGCAGAAAAGGCTACAAATTACCAAGTGGGATTAAACGCTGCACGGTCCGCTTATTACTTTCACACATAAAAATCTTAAATGGGCAAAGCCTTCTGCTGACACCCCTAAAATAATCTAGAGGAAACCGTTTCCTTCAGAAATCACCTAGTTGGTAAACACGGCGCCCGTGTGTGTGATCGAGGCTCGGTAAGAAGATCCCCAGAGGTTTGTTAGAGAACATTAGCATCATGAAGCCCGAGCAGCCCAGCCGACGGGGGGCTGTAGTGAAAATGTCTTGAAGTGGTCAGTATGACCAGAAAGCGCTGTATAAATCAGTCCATTTACCATTTAATAGCAACAAAAAGTGGGTTTACAAAGTATTCAGTCAAAGGGAACAGATTGCATGTGTCTGCCACACTTTTCAGATTCTTATCTGTAAATAAAACTGAAAACATTGTACTGTTTCCACTTCATAGTTCTGCTTTACCGTGTGTTGGATAGAATGGATTAGAGTTTGTGGTTAGAACATGGCAAAAAGTGAAAACATTTAAGGGCTGTGAACCCTGGTAAAGTGGGACATTCTCCACTCAGCTGGAGCTCACAGTTGAGATTAGAAGCGAACAAACGTGAGCGATAAGAATTGGGCACAAAAGATGGGGGGGGCGGGGGGGAATGCAACTTTATTATCTGAGGAAAGCAGAAGCCGAGCTTCCATCCATCCACCCACCGTAGTTGAGGTTGCACAGGTTGCCCGCGTTGAGAAAGAAGTGCGTCCTGAAAAGGTCTCCGAAGCCTCCCCTGCCGGGCCTGAACGGCAGAGGTGTGTAGAGGTGCAGCCCACCTGCCCAGTATGCCTCCCCGCCCAGATAGTCACCTGAAACCCAAAGAAAGAGCTGCATCACACAAACAGCACGCATATGCACCATGCCATGCCTTTAGGCATTCTTCCCAATCATTTATAGGATATTTGGCTCAAAATATGCCGAGGGTGCACTTGGCCTGTTTAACACTACTGAAGCCCCCTCCTGAAGGCTATGTAGGTAAGCATTCCTCAAGGCGTTATTGTTTTATAACTTGGATGCTACAAACAAATTCTGACTAAATATAGAAGGAAGCAGTCCCCTGCGTTTACCTTCACTCTGTGGCCCGATGCTGTACATCCCAAATCCTCGCACACTGGTGGGACCCCCAAGGTAGAACCTGGACAAAAGCCAGCGTGTCACAATTCTCTCTTAGGACCATATCAGCTTCATATATCCAGTAACCCAATAAAGAACAGCAAATTATTAAAGGAATAATTTTTGGTTTGATTATAAATATTTCTTGACAACTCTTGTATACCGGTCAGCGATGCAGGAAGGCTGCCCTCCGATGGGATAAAGCATCCCTCCCCACAGAGAAGCGGACAGAACCTGGCAGGACACAAGTTGGAACGTTTTCAATTCTGCTGAAAATATAATTTGCAAAAGAACAACAAGGCCATGTTGCCCTCTAGTGGTTAAGTTTGACAAAGCAAAAGGCCAAACGATCCTAAGAAATCCCAATCTTTGCAAAGTTAAAGAACGACTCGTTTCTTTCGTACAGAATCCCAGAAAAGCTGTCGGTTCAGCTGAAGCTCAAAATCCTCTTTCAGAAAGCTGGCGTCTCCTCCGGTGTATCCAGCCAGTTCCTGTCGGGCAAAAAGACCAACAGAGAGAAAAGAGAGAGAAAAAAAACATTCCTCCTTTAGACAGTATGGACTGAAGGAAAGTTAAAGCCAAAGCATTTTTTTAAAACAAGGATTCTTTTTCCATCTAAACCAGCGGTGTCCAAACTTTTTGTCAAGTGAGCCAAAACTGTCAAGTAAAAATTACTTGAGGGTCAAAACTGAAATGACCAAAAAACGTTACTGAGAATGTCTTTTTGTCTGGTCCACAAAATATGCAATGCAATATCTTAATAAGATAAATTAGTCACATTTTCTGTAGGAAAGGAACGTGTAAACCATTGTAGGTAAAAAACTTATTTTGTTCCTAATTGTTCCTATTATCTTTCAAACTGCCATTATCACTCCTATACTAAAGAAATCTGTCTCAGATCCCGACAATCGCAGTAATCTTCGACCCATTTCTAATTTACCTTTCATCTCCAAAGTACTTGAAAAAAAGAGTCGCCTCCCAATTTAATTCTCATTTAACTCATAATAACCTTTATGAACAATTCCAGTCTGGTTTCAATCCCGCCACAGTACTAAACCCACCCTCACAAAAAACACCAATGAGCTTCTGATGGCAGCCGACTCCGGTCTACTCTCTATTCTCATTATTCTGGATCAGAGTGTGGTCTTCAATACAAGTTCTCACTTCATCCATCTGCACAGATTATCTTCAGTTAGCATCTATAACACCCCCTGACTGGTTTCATTCTTTCCTTACTGGCTGCACTCGGTTCATTCAGCTTAAGTCCTTCAGTTCTTGTCCATCTCATCACAACCAGCGTGCCCCAGGGCTCTGTCCTGGGATCCCTACTTTTCATTATTACTATCTGCAATATCTTCCAGAAAGTCAACATCCCTTTTCACTGTTATGCTGATGACACCCAGCTCTCTTTCATGTAAGCCAAGTTCTACACTGCCACCCTCCTCTCTTACCTCCTGCCTATTGAAAAATAAAATCCTGGTTCAACTCCAACGTCTTTAAACTGAACAGTAACAAAACTGAAATTCTCCTCATAGGAACAGAATCTACATTATCCAAAGCTGACAGTAGGTTAAGAGTCTGGGTGTCATCCTCGATAGTCCTCTATCCTTTACCTCTCACATCGTCAACAACACCAGTTCTGTCTATTTTCATCTATATTAATCATCTTCACTACTGTAACTCTTCTCTTTGGCCTTCCTCAAAAATACGTCCATCAGCTAGTTCTAAGATCCTCCTCCTCCGTTCCCTTCCCTGTTCCTCCTTCCCGCCTCGGCACCATGGGGTGCAGAGCTTTCTCCCACTCCAGACATCCCGCTCCAACACAGGCACCCTCTGCCAGTTCAGCTCTATACCCAGAATCCATCTGTTCCAAAGTGCATACTCTTTGTGATTGCCGGTTCATTGTAACTTTTATTAATTGTCGTTTTATCTTCATTCTTCTGCTTGTTCTATACAGTGTTGAGTGTTCTGAAAGCCACTTTTAAATAAAATGCATTATTATTATTATTTGAATAAATAAAAAGCATTTCCTCCAATATTCACAGTACCTCTGGACACGTGTTTTACACACTGACCTGGTTGATGCGAAATAAGGCACCTCTGTTGGGAAAGATAGCAGAATTCCTTGAATCGATGGACATGGTGTGCTGCAAACAAAACCCACGTGGATCCAATTGAATGAATGCAGTGCACTAAATTGCTTAAAATAAAAGAGTCCCCTAGAATTGGAAACATTATTGACATAGCTGGAGACAAGGCGGGAGAAACTGTCATCCTGAAGCGGGGAAAGTTACCGAAAGGGCCGATTTCAGCGAGTGCCCGCTTTCCTCTCGCACTGCAAAGGAAGCGCTGCGCGCCAGGCAGCCCAGCTCCCTCCACACGCCTTCCCACTTCAGCGTGTGGTTGGTCACGCCCAGAGGAAACTGCAAAGATGAGGCCGAACAGGTGAATCAGGGCTTAGACCTGTAAGGGTCAGATTAGGATGTTTCCGCTAGAACGGCGAGAGGAAATAAAAAAGGAACGGCGACACAAAAAAGCTGCTTACGTTTAATTCTGCAGACAGGCCTCTGTCGGTCTCTTTTAAGGAGCTCCAGGGAAACTGACCCGTGACTTTATACAAGTTCAGAGTGAGGCTGAAACGAAGGACAAAGAAATTCAGGCACCCAGCAGGTAGAAATGCCCGATGTAACACTTTAACACCTAAAAAGGAGAACACACTTGCGTTCAAAGTATCCTGGCTGCGGCTTGAAGAACGACAGGCCGTAGGAAGTCTCCTTTGTTCCGTAGGAGAACTGGAACGTGAGCTTCTCGGCTCGGCCGAACACGTTGGGCAGCTTCACCCCCAGGACCTGAAGGACGAGGTAGAGGATCACGTGCTCCGCTCGGGCACCCTGGATTCACCGTAAGCAGTGGCGCGCTTCTCACCATGCTCCCTTCGTTGTTTCCAACCATCGTGTTGTAGCTCCCCGTCAGCCTCTTGATCTCCGTCACTTCGAAGGTGACGTCCAAGCCGTTGGGCAGAGCGTCTTTACCTTGGGCACACGACAAAGAAGGTTCAGCCGACCCGCTTCTGTTCTGCCGGAGACCCCCGCGGACGCTTGTGGCTCGCTTACCTTCTGACGTGTCGATGAGAACCTCCACCTCTTTGAAGATTCCCAGGCGGAGAAGCCTCAGCCTGGCGACGTGAGCTCTCTTCATCACCTAAAACAAAAAGACCTGTATGCTCACTGAACGCCACCCGGATCACGTGGGCGTGTTAGCGTGTCTCCGTGTGCGGTGTAGCCATGCGACTTATTCGTACGTCGATGAGATTCTTGGCGTGGAAAACGTCTGAGATCTCATAGCCAAGCAGATCCTCCTTGGTCCTCCCCAACCCCTGGATGTTGACATGCTGGACGACCACCTGCGAACAAACAGGATTTTTACATGAAAAGGACACCCAATAACCCAAAGACCCCCCTCCCCGGCAGATGGATCCCAATTTGCTGACCGCGACATACGGCGTCCGAGTTGGCGAGCAGGCGTGAAGTGGCTGACTTTGGAAGGGCTGAGTTGGTTTAAAACATGGCCTATCTTTGTACTCTGGGTTCTTCTTGCAGATATTCTAACGGTTGCAATCGCAAAGGCAACATATAAAAAGTAAAGATGCTGCACAGTTCTTAAAGCGTTAAATTCCAGTATTTGGGCTGAGCGCTATTTTCCAAACAGAACCTGAATTTCTTCTGAATAAACTCTTCTACAGTTTGAAGCAATGCTCAGCGATCATCTTCTTACAGGATAGTCACTTTATTGTCCCTGTTCTAAGCTGAGAGAGTGCCAGACTGATGCGGAGAGGCAAACCCATCATACATGTGGGTGGTGTGTTTTTCTAGCCAGTTTAGCTTTTCCAGCGTTTTCAATTGTTTGTTATTTACATGACAAACAATTGAAAGTACTCACAATCAGAACCTTTGCATAAGGTAAAGTCTATTGGATCAAAACCCAGGCTGATGGCATGACCACAGCATTGACAAAGCCCTCCCCCCCGACACTCGGAGCCAAAATGCAGCCACATACCATGACACCGCCATAGCTGCAGACTCCATTTACCCTGTAATTCCACATCCTCCGCTCCGTGAGCGCGTGAAAAGCAAAGCCTGCTACATCCGGGGTTACTCCGTCTAGAGCCGCTGCAAAGTTTCTCGCCGCCCGAGGAGAGCGTGTGCGATCATCGTCATTACAAGCAGAATGCCAATCTATTTGGAGAGGATTACCACATTTCTAATTCAATGTTGGAAAGAAGAACCCTTGATCTCGCCGTCACCAGAGACAGCTCGAAGCATCAAAGGTGTCATTGTTGTTACAGACGTTAAAAGCCGTCTTCAAACCTCAAAAACAAGTGCATCTAAATTAATAAGAAGCCTGCTTCTTTATTTGGTCCAAAAAGAGTCGTATGCATCTGATATTTATATAAAAACAGTTAATTTTATTGTAAATGTTTAAAAAAAAACATTTAATTAGTGGTTAATGCATCTCTATTTACACCATTTAAATTTGACAAACCGGAGGTTGTTGACGTTCTTTTTCCTGTTCGCTACGATTGCAGTTGTGGAGCTTGACCCGGCCAGAGCCTGACAGACCGGAACTGAGCAGAAAATTGGACTTGTTCCCGTATTTTGACGGTGAACAACGGTGACGTTCGGAGTTAGTCACGGAGAATGCGGAACTGTTCTCATTAATTAAAATAACAACGCAGCTGCTCCGTCGGTCGAACGTGAACGGAGCAGTCAGGGAGGATGTGGAATCTGGTTTTATTACGTCTTTATCCTGGAAAGCATAAACTAGCAATAATGGAAGATAAACTACCAAATGATTCTCATATTGCAGTCTGACTGATCTTATTTCATAACTTTTTTTATTCTGTCATCCAAACAACCCCGTCATGTTTTTATAAATCACATGAACAAAGAGGACCTCTGCAACAGGAAAGCTGGGCTCTGAAAAATAAGCATTAAAAACAACATTTGCATCTGTAAAAACCTTTGGAAGACGCTCGGATGTTAGAAAAACTATTTCTGGAATCTTATCGTGTAATTATGGCTTGTTAATGTGAAAATAACAAGAACGGCTGAACGACGTCCAGCTTTAGAACTGTAATTTAATGTAAATGAAGCTGAACCCGAGGTATTTAAGCACTGTCAGAAGTACGATTTGCATGAGATGGAAAACAATACCACCAAAGTGCTCACATCTTTGTTTTCCAAGATTTCCTGCTTGGACTCCTGCTCCGGCTCTGGAGGCTCCATCAGGTCGTCGGGGTTGATGCCCAAATCGCGGCCGTGCATCGGGAGAGGATCCAGACTCTGCGCCGAGACCAAGCGAGTTAAAAACACGTGACAGTATTTTTTCTGTTTTTTTTTTTCAAAATCCCTCGGAAACAGAACTTTAATAAATTACATTTTATGCAGCTCTTTCATTGAGACAGTAGACAGCTGTGGGGCACAAATCCTACGGCTCCAAGCTCGGATCATCCAATCAAAATACTGGAATTGCACACATTACACGTTACATTCTGCCAGATAGTGTGCGAAAACTAGTGTTGGTTGTCCTTGCTGGCTCAATGAATCAATGTGAATCTTTTCGGTTCAATAAATGAACATGATGAGTGAGCCTTTATTTATAATTTTATGTAAAAATTTTTATTACATTTAATTTATATAAAATAGCATTTCTAGTGCGTTGGTTGATGCTAACTTATGTGTTTAATGTAGAACTGATCAAAGTCAGGTTCTATGCATACCAAAAAAAAAAAAAATGTGTTGCTGCTAATAGATGTTGAGTTTTTGTGGCCCACTTAACTGCATAAGGGCAATAAAGACTTCAACTTAGAAATGTAATTATATGGCCAAGACATTTACAGCTAACACTGCCGACCTGACTGTTGTCCAGCAGACAGTCATGATCCTCAAAAGGCCATTGCTAAAGAACTAGTTGTCCATTGTGCTTCATGGAAAGTTGAGTGGAAGGCAAATAGGAAAAAAGGTTCACGTCCACGTGCCAGGACATGGCTATGCATTTTACCTGGGCAAAAAGAGGAAAAAACACCTTATCGGAGACACAGACTGATGAGCTCCATGGCCCGCCCCATGATGCACCAGCTCATGGGAGCCCCAGCAAAGCATCAACTGCATGTACAGCTCAGGACAAGGGCTTGCTTCTCAGCAGGCCCACATTAGTGGAATAAAAATCCCTTTTAAAATCGATCTCATACAACGGTCTAATTGTCTGGGAAGCCTATTTTTGGGTTCTACATGAACACAACTAAACACTGGAAATAGTTCACCCTGGGAGAAATGTATGTAAGACGCGTTGAATCTTATTAATAAAATAAATTCACTTTTTGATGATATTTTTATCAGTGGAGTGGAGGTGAATTCATAAGGAGGAGACTGATAATTTCCAAACCATAAAATAATCCGGAGAACGCTCAGAGGAGTGTCTAATGTCCATAAATCCCTGAAGGTTACGCAGTAAGCTGTGAGGAAAAAGTGATATTTAGGTGGGGAATAACCAGGAATTTTATAGGTACAGTGGACGATTTTTCCAGAAATGTAGGCAAGAAACAGCCAAGTCACTTTTTGAATAACCGCGCACTCGACCGCTCCTCCGCTTCTCAGGGGGATCACGTGAAAAATAAATAAAATAAAAACTTCCAAACATATTCTGGCCTTTTTCTTTCTTCTGAGACCTTCTTCTGAATACATAAATACTATATGCGCGCATGCGCAGCCAGCTAACAAGGAAAATAGCGCACATTGTCATTAGGCGAGTATGTCACAGTGATTGGTAGGTAGGACAACCAATCGGTAAGGAGATCCCCCCGGAACTCCAAGTCTTAAAAGATCGTCCACAATTTAACTCTGACATATTTGACATATTCTTTTTCTGCCACTAGAGAATAAAACCCTCCGCTTGAAATGTTATTTGCAATTACAGCAATTAGAGCAGGCCTTTTCCCATCTCGGTAAATAAAAAAATAAATAACGAGGAAAAAAAGGCTTCGCGTTTTTAATGACATTACGGTCTGTAGATGCATCACAGCACGATGCCGTAATCAACGCGGCTTTTAAATCTTCCAAAAGTAACCAACATAAATCTACATCTCTGTAGGTTTCCTTTCACTCGACAGCTTTGTTAAAGGTGCCACGGTGCATCTGAGCAGCCTTCAGCCCTCACTGGACAGAGCGCAGCAGGGAGGTCAAGTCAGCCAACGCGCCTCCACTGGGACAGAACGAGCTCCTGCTGTTTACCTTAGCATGGACGGTCCCCATGTTAGCCAGCCGCCCGGAGAGGCTTCACTTCACCGCAGGAGAGCGAGCACAAGAGCTGACAGCAGCTACTGTCTCTGGTACCAAGCCCCCTTCAAGGGAGACGCCATGACAGTTGCCGAGAAATCGTGCTGAGTTCAAATACACCTCGTAATGTACACAATCTACCTCTACTAACATTGACTATTCGTTTTTATTTTTAAATGTCTTATTTTTATTGTTGAATTTGTTATGAATATATGTAATGACATTTTAAATGTATTCTGGACTCGCAGAAAATTGTAGTTTCAACGTACACAATGTATAACGACGGCACAATATGTTTTCTATTCTATACTTGTTTGTGCTATTTTCTTTTTCACTAATATTTAAACCTGGATATTACCAGTCTACATTAATTAATTAATTTTTCTCATCTTTATGAATCTAAGGTTGTCGTAAATCTAAAAAAGGATTTTAAACCTCTTTTCATATGTGAAACAAGAGTTTCACAGGTAGCAAACTGTATTTTAAGGAATCCCAGAACGACTGAGCAAATGTAATAAAAGTATGTTATATCTTAAACTTGAGATAATAAAAGATTTGTTGAGTACGGTAAAATAGCCATTTAGTATATTCCTTGACTTCAGTTTCATCAAAATGCCATATTTTCCTACTGTGTTTAGATTGGGGATATAAAGAACCAATAACAAGCTTGCTCATTTTGTTTATTTATTTAATTAGTTGAAGCAGTGGCCCATCAAAGAGCAATGCCCTGGTCAGTCTGTTATATTAAAAAAACAACTTTGCATGTGAAACATCCAGAAACATATTGTTTGACAGCATAACTGTAGATAAGAGCTTTTATTTTTAGAGGATAATTAATGATAAAGGCCTTGGCAAAATAACTCCAACTTTGATGCAAGTTTTGTAAAAGGTGGCCCAATGGGGCCCACTAAAGTCCCTTAAATGAAAGTTGTGCCAACTCAGCGAGTGCCGCCATTTTGGGTCTAAACTCATTTAAGGGACTTTAGGGCCCACCAATAGTCTTGGGATGGCAAACCAAACCCAAAAGCTGCATGAGAATTTGAGGACCTTTTCTAATGTACATAACTATAGTGATCCTTCCAGATATTGACCTGGAGTAAACAAAAAAAATATAGATCATAATGAAACTGTTTGTCAAAACACTTAGGATTTTTTAGAACATGCTTTTTACCCTATGTCAACAATTAATATACATAATTTTGAAATAGTGTAGCCCTTCTAACGTTTGAACTAAATATGTGACCCGGTATCATTTGAAAGCAGGACATGGAGGGGTGAGTTACTTACTGGACATTTAGAATGGATGCTACAAAAGAAAACAGAATAGAAAACATACATACATACATACATACATACATACATACATACATACATACATACATACATACATACATACATACATACATACATACATACATACATACATACATACATACATACATAAGGAGTGTCACTGCTTTAATTTCAAAAGTCATACAAAAGGTTAAGTCAAAAGTTTACAAGTTTCCTACACTTAAACGCATCACTTTGACAACCCTCAATGATTGGATAGGACTCAGAATGAATTGACAAATAGGATCCAGTAGATGGCAGTGTTTGCTTTCTCGTTGCTGAATTAATTCATGTTCAGTGACAGTTATGTATTGTCCCTTTTTGAACTCAAGTGGGCTAAAAACGATGGAACCATTTAATGTTGAGGGGAAAAACATAATATTAGCGTGTTTTTCATATCTGAAACGCATTGATGCAAATGTCTAATCATGTAACTAAATCTGCCGTAAAATGAGTGCTTGCAGACTTTAATAAGCTGTTGCAGCTGACTGATTAAAAAAGAATCATGGCCCTAATTGATGAATGTTTTTTTTTTATTTTAAGACCTGGTATGTAAAGTTTTGCTTGATACCTGTTTTGCAATAAAATTCAATGTCATTGAAAAGTTTATTTCAGTTATTTTCCTCAAAAACGGCGAGTTGTTGACTTATTAAACACAGTGATCCATTTCAGGAGTGTAGTGGTTAATTTTCACGTGTATTGCTTGCAGCTAATAAAAAACTCATATTTACTTTCCCAGAAAATTAGAATATGACATCAGAGCAATAAACATTGATTTATAACACAGAAACGTTGCGCCCTAACCAAACACGGGAAAGACTGTTGACTTGACAGATGTACAGCAGACACTCACTGACACCCTGAACAAGAAGGGCAAACTATAAAAAGCCTGTGTCTTAACACCTGACTGTTCAGAGTGCTCTATCCGATGATATTAATGGAAAATTTAGCAATAGGAAAAAATATCTAGGATAATGTGCACAAGCAATATTATAATTTGCTTGTGCAATATTCTAAATGTATATACCTCCAAGACGTTTGAACCAAAGAGTGGACTGGCGCTAGTGTCCGAGAAGGCATCCTGATTAGATGCCTGAATCACCTCAGATGACTCCTTTTGATGCAGAGGAGCAGTACCTCAAAAACTGGTTTTAGGGGACCTGATGCACTCATGAAAAAAAAAAAATGTTATGCCTTTGTTGCTACGGAACTTGTGGATTTAACAAAACATGTACAAACTGACCTGGTCTACATGTATATACCTGGACAATCCCTAGTGTTTACAGTTCTGATCTAGAAAGTGGCCAGGCCAGAAATGATTTCCTTTGACCGCTTGATAATCTCTGAAAGAAATGAGCATTTACCTACGCTTAACATAGCTGGATTAGCTTTACAGCAAGATGGAACCCCACTGTAATAATTTCTTTCTTTACCTCAGATGACTTTTTTTAATCCCCACAATTGCTTACTATATCAATATGATTAAACAAAGTTGTGGGGGAAAAAAACCTGTGAACCTATTATAAACATGTTAGAAAATATTTCCAAAGCTTGACAGAGTGGGCTATGGGTTACATTCTGGGTTTGGAAGGAGTTTGTGCTTGTTTCCTGTTCCTTTCACAGCACGATGGGGTTCGAACACCAGGTTTAAAGTTGACTTTTTTCACAAATGAAATCCTGAAACCTATGGTTTTCCATTTGTCTTCACCCCTTTCCCATGATAACCTCAAATAAGCAGCAAACTAATGTCTCTGGAGGTTATCTAGTTTGTAAAACGAGGCCAGCTATGTGCGATTTAATCCCAGAGTAAATCTGGTTGCTCTGTGAACGGTTTGCTTGAGAAGATTAACAAAGAAAACATCACCATAAAGACCAACCCAGCAGACAGATCAGGGAGAGAGTAGCTGAGAGCAGGGTTGGATAAAAATCCATGATGGTAAACGCCAATGGAAAGAAAATGGCAAAACTACAAACCTAAGAAGACATGTCCATCCACCGTCACCCACCGGTGGACAGGGAGGACAGAGAAGCAGCCAAGAAGCCCATGATATCTCTGGAGGAGCTGCAGAGACCCACAGCTCAGGTAGGAGAATCCACTGCCATTTGTTGCCCTCCACAAATCTGCCTGTTATGCGGCAAGATTGGCAGGAAGGAAGCAGTTGTTGAAGAAAATCTACAAGATTTCCATTTTAAAGTTTGTCCTAGAAAGGAACCACTTAGAGCTAGAAAGGAACCACTTAGGGTGAAACAATAGCTCATTAACATCTGGGCCTGAACCCAAGTGGCGGTTTGTTCATTTTGTGTTACGTCCTGTTAGATTTCTTCCTGTGTTTCTCTTCCCTGCTCTGCTCCTGTCAGTCGTTCTCCCTCTATCTCAGTTCTCCGCTCTCATTGTCCATCCAATTACTTACGCCTGCTCTCCTCAAACCCCTCTGGATTTAAGTGGCTCTCGTTTACTGGTTCCTCTGCCCTCCTGCTGTCTTATCTGCCACAAGCTCTTCTGGCTTTCGTTGTGCTTTGCCCACCTGTAGGCTCTTTTGGTTTCTTTCCATTGTGTTGTCTCTGGATATTTGTCAGCATTTTGGTCCAGCTATGGGCAGTCAACCTGCGGACCAAGCAGACGCTCACTACCTCTGCCCAGCAGAAAGAGCCCTCCAACAAGGCAGGATTATCATGGCTCCATTTCAGCAGCTGTTGATACCAGACCGTTCACCCTGTAGAAGATCGGACATGATAAGCCGACTGACATACTGGGTGGAGGAATGAGGAAGCCTTTTCCCTCAGTGCAGTCTCGAAGATCTGACGAATGTTGAGATGGTTAGCATTCTGCTCCTTCACTGAGGGTTTGGTAGACACTTCTGCTCAGGGGCGCAGTTCAACACCCCTGTGGCTCTACCTGATTCTTCTGACCTCACATCTGATGACCTGGCTGTTGTTTCTTGCCTGTCCGCAGCTGCGTCTTCCCTGCACCGGCGTTGGTGCCGTTGGCGCCATCAGCGTAGGAATTCTACCTCTGTGGCAGCGCCCTCCACGTCATCACCGCAGTAGAGCCCTACATTGTCTTCAGCCGCCACAGAGCCCTCCACGTTCTGCGCCGTAGCAGAGCATTCCATGCCAGCGTCTATTCAGGGCAGAGGTTTCCACGGCCTCTGTCATGCCCTGCGCCTCCAGAGGGCTCCAGAGCCACATCGTTGTTGCCTCTGACCCCAAGAGCCAGATCGTCGTTGTAGTTGAGCCTAAGAGCCCGCTCGTCATAGCTTATCCTCAAACCACTCATTGTCATCATCTTTTGCTCCACTCCTGCTTTAATCATCATCATCATCATCATCATCATCATCATCATCATCATCATACACTGGTCCAGCCATCTACCTCACTCTAGCCTTGTGTCCTTGTTCCTGAGTCCTCCAATGAAGGTGTCCAGGTGGACATACCTTGCTCTCCAGGGCTCCATTGAGGGATCTACAGGCTTCCAAGCAATTCTTCAGGGCTCCACCGTGGTCTAAAGTCTCAAGGTTCCACCATGGTCTAGTTTTCTGAGCTCCACCGTGGTCCAAAGTCTCAGGGTTCCACCGTGGTCTAAAGTCTCAGGGTTCCACCGTGGTCTAGTTTTCAGGGCTCAAAGTTGGTCTAAAGTCTCCAGAGCTCCTTTGTGGGTTCCAGTGGTCCTGGCGTCATTCTCCAGAGTTCTTCCATGAGTCCCAGAGGTCCCGCCCTGGATCCCTCCACATTACCCAATGAGCCACCTTCAGGCCAAGTTCTTTCAGGACTCCTGGTCCGCTGGCTTCCAGGGCTTCACCTACCCTTTCGCCGGACTCCAAGGCTTTGCCTTAGCTCCCACCAGCCTCCAAGGTTCCTGTGCCTCTCTCGCCGCTGGCTTCCTAGGTTCCTGCACCTTTCTCAATGCCGGCCTCCAAGGTTCCTTTATCACAGGTGTCCAGACACAAGCCTGCCCCACAGGCCTTCAGGCATCATCCTGCTCCCAGGCCTCCAAAGTTTATCCTGTGCTGGAGACCTCCAAGGTTTCCTTCTGCGTCCCAGACCTCCACGTCACTCTGCAAGCCGCAAACCTGTTGAACTCTGTGCCTGGTCGGGAAAATGTCCCATTTGCCCATCTGAACTTTAGGTTATTGTCCTCCAAGTCAATTGTTCTTCCACTCTTTAAGGTCTCTGCTCTCATTGTCCTCAGATGTCGCTCATATACACATCAGATCATCCCTCTTAATCCCTGTGTATTTAAGCTTTTTGGACACTTTTCACATTTACGTGTTCCTCCATGTTCTAGTTACACCTGGCACATGCTCCTCTGGTTTTCTTCACCCTCTGCGTTCCGCCCACATCTAAGTTTTCATTGTAGATCGTTTATTTGAATATATCTAAAAGATAATAGCCACAATAATAATAGAATAACAGTAAATATTTTACATATTAAAAAGGGGTGAGTAGAAGTAAAATCTCTCTCTCTCTCTCTCTCTCTCTCTCTCTCTCTCTCTCTATATATATATATATATATATATATATATACATATTTTTTAAAATTTATTTATTTATTTTTTCTGGGAAAGTAAATATGAGGTTTTTATTAGCTGTGTGTGTTTGTTTACTTCTACTCTAATATGTGATATATATATTCCCACTCTTTATCCATGCTTTACGCAGGCTCATCCATGCAACTTCTCATGCAAAACCATATTTCTGTTATTTTGTGTCAGCATTTTGGTCCAGCACCAAACCCCACAAACATGTCAGAAAAAGCTATAATTGTCAGAATAGGTGGGTCTACAAAGTTCCAACTCAGGGGGGTTGAACAGAAATGTTTGTCAAACATTATAAAGTGTATTGCTGAACAAAATTCCAGTCATGTATCGTTTTACTTCCAACGTGTGGTCTGTATTCTACAAGCCACTGTATTCAGGAGCCTGAATGCTTTTTCGACCTTAGTTTCTGGAGTTTATTTCATCCCTGTTGCCTGTTATGTGCAGCTTTGAATGTTTAGTTTTTGGAGATGATGTTAAACCTTTAAAATTTAAAAAACCCACAACAATTGCCTTAATGACTATAACTTTGCACATAAGTATGTGCTGTTCCATTACACGTTGGTATATAACTTTAGGTTTTTCTAACACACACAGCAGCAGTGAGATGTTTATATACTACCATCATGGGCATGAATGTAATTTAACTTTGAGCCCTTATTTTTCTCATATTATGTCATAATTGTGCCGTAATACACACCTGTAAGGGTTCTTAAAATCTAGAAATAGGTGCAAAATATTGATTTCATGACATGATCTGGAAGAGGTACCACCTACTCAGCTGAAAGCCAAATAGCTTAACAAAATAAACCTCAATCAGGCTTTAAAGGGTAATTTACCCTTTAAAGCCTGATACAGGTAATTTTGAGGAATATTCCCATCTTTAAAAAAGAAAATCTTCTTTTGGTTTCTTTTTAAAAAAATAAAAATAAAAATAAACATCAGGCTTTCAAATTTACTTTGTATCGTAAGACCAAAAATTACATTTTCCTCATGTTTTCTGCATTTATATAAAGGGTATGTAAAATATATTAATTTGTATGTTGTATGTTCAGAATAATACTGACTTAGTTGAAGAGGTAGAGGTCTCAGAAATATTTGTATCAAAAATTATACATTTGGAGACACAGGGTTATTATCGAAATCAATTTAAAAATGGAATTGAAGCAGAGTTATTGTGGCATTCTACCTACTTCCAGCAGGGGGCGCTATGTTTCACTGAGTTGTCCTCCAGTTTAGTGAGCTCAGTGACTGCATGACAGAGATATGAAAGAGACAAAAAAAGAGGCAAAAAAATCTCAGTTTTGAAAACATTTGAATAAAGCTGCTGGAAAGTTGCCGTTTTAAACCCAGGGTTCTTTATTTGCATGTATCGTGTGTTGCTTGCTCCATAAGTTGTCTGAACCCATGGATGTCAGATTCATTGGAAATTCTAAACTGAGGTATGGAGTGGGCTTCATTGTGCATGTTTCCCCTTTTGATGACTTGCAGAGGTGCACAGGGTGGCCCTGTATCATCTAGGACAGGGGTTCCCAAGGTGGGGGTCGGGACCCCCCCTGGGGGTTGCAAGACCCTCTTGAGGGTCACAAGATGATCTGATGCAGAGGTAATAAAAATATCAAGTATTTCCTTCTTTGTGAGACCGATACCAAAGTATACCTTTACCCCCACATTCCTTGTTTTAACGCAGAGGGAAGACAGTACTATTTTGTAAGCGTTCTTATAAAAACGTTAATATATTCTTGTATTATTATGACTTTTCTATCATAATCCCCCCCCCCCCCCCCCCCACCACAACCAAAAAATAAAATAAAAAATTAAAATTTTGGGGGTCGCAGGCTGGAAAGTTTGGGAACCCCTGATCCAGGACATGGTTCAGACCCTGAATAGGACAGATCGAACTTGTGAAATGTATAAATCTAGCAGTGAATTCCTCTTTAGGTGCCAGCTGACATGCCATATATCCTATATGCTATCTCACCAGCAGCTGTACTCAAGAACCTCAACAACGTTAGGAGTCATTTTAATCAAGCAATGCTTTAAGTTTACAAGAGAAAAAGGAAGACAAAAAAAAATCTGCCGCAGAAACAAAACAAATCCTCCTTTGGATGCAGAAGTAGAGTCATAGAAGTATCTCTGAAATCTGGTGTGTTAATCGATGATAATCAAAAAGGGAAAAACTAATGTTCCCCAGAACATATATTCAAGCCTTTCTCCTCTTTGTTTTGGCAGTTTGCACATGGCCAGTTGAGATTTGGGGAAAACAATAAAACCGCAGCCTGCGTCGCGCCTATCGCTTTTATGCTTTGGGAATATTTGTCGATGCGAAAAGATTTTTACTGACCCCGTTAAGCCTCTGATATTTGTTTGAAAAACTCTATAAAGAATTTTGTGCGTAGTGTAAAATACGGATGCGCCCTTCAGCTCGTAAATGACTCAAAAACCCACCTTTTATTTCTTTGGTCTGTTTATTTTATTAAGTGATCTCGGCTGCGTTTGGTAACCTTCGGCTCTGACGTTCTCAGACTGGTAGAACCTGAGAAACAGATGTTTTTCAGAGCACGTTGGTCACGCAGCATAATGCCGCCACCACCATGTTTCCAGGTGGGGAGGCTGCCTCCATGGCGACGCTTAACAAAAGTGGTCCGCACCAGGTAGCATGTTGTGTGCAAGGCGACAGGTTCCATCTCGGCCTCAGGGGCTTGCAGCTGTGATTGTGTCGGAATCGGCAAGTGCGCGCCGCACTTTTCAGATTGGTATCTGTAAAAAGACAAAAGCAATAAAGGCACCGCTTTTTATACATTTATACATCTAGATTTGAGCGTTTTTCTCTTCTTTTTTGAAATCCCCCATCTTCTTGCCATGTCTACCCTCCTTGCTCTCTCTCTCTCTCTCTCTCTCTCTCTCTCTCTCTCTCTCTCTCTCTCTCTCTCTCTCTCTCTCTCTCACCTACTGGCCCACACAAGCCAATCCGAGAGCTTAATTCTCTCTCTCTCTCTCTCTCTCTCTCTCTCTCTCTCTCTCTCTCTCTGTCTGTCTTGCCACCCTCCCCCCTCCCCCCCCCCCCCCCCCCCCGACCCCATCCACACCACCCACCCACCCCCAACTGCTGCCAGTCCACAAAAAAAGGAAAAAAAAAAAAAAGAGACGTTCCTCCTCCCTTGTCGGACACACACACACTCACGCACGCACACGTGCAAACTTACACACACACACACACACACACACACACACACACACACACACACACACACACACACACACACACACACACACACACACACACAAGCGGCCAGTCCAGGTTTGAAGCCCCTCAGAGAAGCCCCGCTGGATCCTCACATCGCCTGTCAGCATGGGGAGCGCTTGTTTTTCCCGGGACGTTTGTTTGTTTATCCTCCTCATAAATACTTGCAGGGTGATGGGGAATGTCGGACTCGCAGGTAAGAAGCTCCCCTTTCCATTCTCCCCGTCTCGGATCCCTAACACTTCTGCTTTCGGCGGCTGCTTCCCTCTTACCGGTTTTTCTTTCCCTTTAAAGGAGGAAATGATGGGAACGCGAGTGTCAAACTCACGGGCATGTGCCACTGGAATAAACTTGGTAAAAAAAAAAAAACAATCTGCCGAAAGTCCCGATAGATCTGAGAAAACTCCCCGTTATTTGCGATTCGCATAAAGTATTGGAATATCATGCTGGCGTTTGCGTTTGGCTCCCACGCAGGATGGGCTCGCAGACTTGCGCACCGTGGTGAAGTTGCGCGGTGACATGAAACAATGTTCTGTGATTAAGTAGAGCGAGGAAAAAGAAGAGCTACTAAATGACAACGTTTGATAATAAAAACATATTTTTTCCCCGAGTTTACTGAAGTTCTGGGTGGTGCGCCCCTGCAGGGCCAGTTCCAGTCGGAAACTGCAGCTTTATCTCTGCGCTAAGCTCTCCTTTGCAGAGCCGAGCCAAAATCATATGTGGCCCTGGGCAGAATTTCACGGGGGTTGGGGTGGCACCCAGCATGCATCAAATTACAGTTCTGTTTTTTCGTTTTATTTTGGGGTGTGGGGCTGATTTATCAATCCTGGTTTCAATAGGTTGGATTTAAACCATCCCATTATAGCTCTGGCTGTATGTTTAAGGGCCGTTGTCCTGTCGGAAGGTAAACCTCCACCCCATCCTTGATTACTTTGCGGCATTCACATAAACCCTGCATAGCTTCCCGATCCCTGCTGGAGGACAGCATTCCCACAGCATGATGGTTCCATCACTATGCTTCACCTTGTGTTTGTGTGTTTTTGATGTAGGCTAAAGTAAAAAATAAATATATAATTTTTTCAAATCAGCAAAAATGTTGTGGTGGCATGGAAAATATTTTGTGATTAAATTGGTCTTGTAAAGGTGGGATAAACATGGTTTACAAGTAAGGCGGCAGTTGCATTGGCCATTTCACAGAATTTGTTGCGTTTGCCCCCTAAATTTGTCACTTCAAATTATTTATTAAATAAACAACAATTTAATCGCGCAAACGAATTGTTATAATGTTTTACATGCCCATTGGGTCTGGCAGTGAATTCCTGGTGTGCAGCTATTCAACCTGGATTAGGTAGAGCTGGGAAAGAGGGAGCAATCTTAACTTGCTTTGTTTGCAAGCCACCAACAATAATTGTCTATTTTTTACAGACATTTATTTGCAGTTACAATGAGCATAAAATGTGATTCCAGCACACACATATTCAGCTGAAACGGTTCAACTGGAGAAAAGACATTATGACTGGAAACCGATCAGAACGTGAACATGTTACTAGTATATTTTTCAGTTATTTGAAATCTTAAATAAATCCTGATGTTAAAATTTAAAAGAAATCGAAATAATTTTAACAACGATCAACATTACCTTTGGAAGGTAATGATAACTAAATTAGAACTAAAATTCTAATGTTTTAGAGCAGTTCCATGTGGCTCAAGCCTTATTTATGGGTTACAGTTAGGAGCCGTTTTACCTAACAGCAAGAAGGTCATGGGTTCAAATCCCAGTCTGGAGTCTTTCTGCATGGATGTTGCATGTTCTCCCTGTGCATAGGCGGGTTCTGCTTGGGTTCTCTCCCACAGTTCAAAAGCATGCACATTAGGTTATTTGGTCTCTCTAAAATTGCATTTAGGTGTGAGTGTGTGTGCATGGTTGTTTTTACTGTGTGTTTCCGTGTTGCCCTGTGATGGACTGATGCCTCGCACCGAATAGCTGATGGAGATAGACACCATAATCAGCGTGAACATGCAAGAATAATCGGGTTACACCCAGTATAGTTGCAAGATTTTTTTTTACTCTTTCCATGAATATAAAATCCCCAAAATATTTCAAGAAAGTAGTTTTTATACATTTCCTTTGCTCAGGTACTAAATTATAATTATTCCATTATACCAATATAGAGTTTATGTTTTCCACAGTTAACTCATAAATGTGTGTATATCTGTTTGCTGAAGCTGACTAGTATGTATTTCAAATGTAATACGTGTTAAAATAGTAATTTATTGTACAATTCATGTAATAATTTTTTAAAATGTCAGCTGCATGAAGAGTTTCATATATTGAACTTTTTATTTTTCATTAAATCCCACATTTCACATCTGAAATGAGTTAATAGCATTTAAAATAACCAAATTTCAAAAAATCATGAGCATTAAAAATAATGCAAATGGAAAGATACCATTATAAGCACAGTTGAATTGACCAACTAACTACAAATAACAGCAAGTTAAAATAAAATAAGAAAATGCATTTCCAATGCCAAGATTTGTCCATTTTTACTATGGATGCAATTAACAGTTTGCTATACATTGGCATATTGAATGCTGCTATACAACGTCATCCAATATGCCAGGAGGCAAACTCTCCCACACTCAAAGAGGATGCTAGAATTCATATTGTAAGCAAAAAGTATAGATCAGGTTTGTTGTGCACATACGTTATTTAAGATCTTCCAACTATACCTAGTCCACTCCTCTGGTAATAGTAAAGGTTAGTGTTTAGGTTAAGCTAAACAACATGAATGGGAGTAAATATAGTATTGTAACAGGGATAGAAATACAGCCATGTATGTGTATGTGTGTGTGTTCTTCTACTTGCAGCTGAGTAAGATAATTTTTTGCTCTTTTTACTAGTAAATTGAGGACTTTGATGTAAAGGACCTTTTTTCGGTCCTCACTTCTTTCCTGGCTAGGAGTTAGTTTTAGCACTAAGGTGTCAGTTAGGTTTAGGGTGAGGGTTGAGTATGTACCGGTAAAAGTTAGGGCTAGGGTCAGAGTTAGGCCATAGAAAGGCTTGAAAATGAATGGAAATCTATGGAAGTCAAGGAACGGTCCTCATGTTGTATTTTAAACAGGGATTTGGGTGTGTGTGTTAGTTTTTTTTCTGGTAAAACAACCAGCCCTTTCAAGACCATTGGGCATTTTGGGAACCAAAGCCCTGTCCTAATACAGTGGGATTCTAGGGCTAAAGTGGAACCTAAATGGGAGGTTGAGGTTGGGTATGTACTACTAATGTTTAAGGACAGTGGTTTTGGGATAAGGCACAAATTAGGTTATCAAAAAAAAAAAGAACAGAAGTAAACCCAATGTGTTTATGCGTCTAAATGTTGGTTCTGGAAGAGGTAGCAGGGCTGTGAGCTGGAAGTAGTGCTGTCATAAGTCCCAAGAGAAGCAGGCAGCAGGGGTCTATTATCGACCCTGCAGCCGCAGCACATTGTTCTGGGTGGGGAGTCATTATTGTGACAATCTGCCACCACACCGACAAGGTGGGGGGTGGGCGGGTGGTTAAGAAACTAAAAGGGGGATCATCAATGTCCCCATCCCTGAAACACAAGAGACTTGTAGCTGCTGTGCCCCGACATGCCACACTCCCCTTTGCTCTCTCACTAAAAGTCTTTTTTAATTCTTAAATTGTTATATACTTTTCCCATTTTAGAGCCGAGATGATGGATAGACATCTCAAAGCTGTGGGGTAAAGGTTTACTGATCGGAGAGCAGGAGCCAAAACATCTATATGTGATTTGTGCATAATGAAGTGTCCTTCCGTCGTTGGATTTAAGACCAGATGAGACCAGCTCCTCCATCAATAACCTGATCAATTGAAGAGCCCTAAAGCTTTCTTTTGACTGTGTGTCCTCAGCTGCCAGATCTTGGCTTAAAAGCAATTTTTTTCCCCCTATGCATTTCGGTCTGGACCTTATCTAACACTTATGGCAAGCAAATCATAAAATAACAAGTCAACATTTCAGATCACATTTAAGCTATAAGGCTCCACCGGCTTGATGTTAAGCATTTTTTTAAACGGCTTATTTTTCTACAAGTTGCCTAATGCTGTAGCGCTGGCACTGACAAGGGTCCAGTGTTGCTTTCATGTCATTCACCGGGATATCTGGAATGTATAACTTGCCGGCGAGGTGATTTTGAGCTGCATCTTACAGTATGGTTTTCTTTCCTGCTTGATGCTGAAACTGCTGAACAGTTGTTTTGAAAGAGAGGTTGAGAGCTTTGAAACAAGAATCACATAATAAACCTTAAATGTATATTCTGTGTGGAATCTAACCATATTCTTTGCTTGATTGTGGACAGGCTTTCGCCCAGGCAGTTTAGTCCTGTTATTAAAAATCAACCAGCATGTGGATGGTCTATATAGAGTCTTTGAGAGGTCTTTTGGGGTGCACCAAGGTGTTATTCAGGTGTGTCGGACCAGGGACACATCTAAAAGTTGCAGGATGCAGTCCCTCGAGCACTGGAGTTTGATACCCATGCACTTGATCATGTCTTGGAAGGGGTACCCACTGGGGATTTAGTAGCGCTCATGGGGGACTTCAATGCCCATGTGAGCAATGACGGTATTACTTGGAGGGGTTTGATCAGGAGGAATGGTCTCCCTTTTCTGAAGCTGAGCAGTGTTGGACCATACCGAACACCATGTTTGAACACAAGGTGGTCTACAAGTGTTCTTGTTACAAGGCTGCCTTGAGCCAAAGGTTGATGGTCAATTTTGTTATTGTATCATAAGACCTGGGTCCTTACATCTTGGACACTTGGGTGAAGAGAGGGTCAGAGCTGTCAACCAATCAGAAATTGGTAGTGAGTTGGATCCGGTGGCAGGGAAGACTGTTGGACAGATCCGGTAAACCTCAATGAGTGGTGAGGGTAAGCTGGGAACATCTGGACGAGGAACCTGTCAGCAGCCCCCAACAAGGCAATTTGTGGGGGGTGCTGCGGGAGAATGGTGTAATTGGATTGGTTTTCAGGGCTGTACAGTCCTTGTGTGCCCAAAGCAAGAGTTTGTCCACATTCTCAACACAAAGTTGGGGGTGTGCCCAATGCACATTGGACTCAATGTCAACAATCCTGTGTGTGGTGTTCATAGACAGGATCTCAAGGCGTAGACATGGAGAGGAGGGTGCCTGGTTTGGGAACCTCAGGATCGTATCTTTGCTTTTTGTGAGTTTTGTGGTTCTGTTGGCACAAACTCCAGCATGTACTGGAGTGGTTCGCTGCAAAATGTGAAGAGGCCGAAATGAGAGTAATCTTCTCTAGCCCTTGGTTCACACTGACTATGGTGCAGATTACTGTCCTGATCCAGAGCTGCTTCTCCGCAAACCCCCACTCACACTGCTCCTAAGGAAACAGCAGCCAGCTGCAGCTCCGGTTGTGGTAGGGGGGCCCGGTGGAACAGAAGTTCATGTGGTCCTTTCTGTTGCTATGCCTCATAAATGATTAAAAAAGACCTTTGGTTTTCATTTTCTAGGGCAAAACTCGTTATCCCTGCGCACAAACATCCTATTTAATCCTCCTAAAGCCCCCGTGTTTCCTCGTGTTTCTGTGTTGCCGTTTTGTTTATACTTCTCAAGTTTGCGTAAGTTGTTTGGGTGTTGTTCTGAATTTCACCGGAATGTTCTCCTGTCTAGCGCCCAAATTTTCCTGTTTGACTCGTGAAATTCGGGAGATTGATCCAGGGGCCGCTGCAGTGGCCAGTCAAACTTCCTTCTTGCAGATTTTTTTCGCTGCACCTTACGGATGTGGGTGTACACACAGATTTTAAAGACTTGGGTTGCTTGCCGTGTCCACCTGTATCTGGACCGTATTCAGTGGGAGCCCGGCATAGGTCTATGGCCATAGTCCTCCACCGAACAATGGTGGATTACTCCCTCTGGGTCAAGCAGAGGAATTTAAGTATCTTGGTTTCTTGTCATGGTCGGATAGTACGAGAGATGAACAGACAGATTGGGGCTTCTTCTGCAGTAATGTTGTTGCTTCTATGGTCTGTTGGTGAAAAAATATAGTTGCCAAAAAAACAAAGGGCTGGGTTTACTGGTTTGTCTACATTCTGACCCTCACATATGGTGATGAGGTATGGAGGACGACTGAAAGAACAAGGTACCTGGATAAGAAATGAGGTTCCTGCGGAGGGTGGCCAGGCCCTGCCTTAGAGATGAGGTGAGGAGCTCCGCAGGGAACTCAAAATAGAACCTCTGCATCGAAAAGGAGTCAGTTTAAGTGGTTCGGACATCTGATCAGGATGCCCCCAGGAGGTCTCCCTTTGGGGGTTTTCTGTGTGCATCCCACTGGGAGGAGACCCCGGGGAAGACCCAGAAATTGCTGGAGGGACTGTGTATGTTGTCTGCCACTGGAACGCTTTGGGATCCCCCAGAATGACCTGGAGGATGTTGCTGGGAAGAGGGATGTCTGGGTTTCTCACCCGGACCTGTTGTCCCCGTGACGTGACCTCGGATAATCAGAAGACAATAGATGGCTCGAAATTCTCAGTGACTTCAGATTAAGCGCTCTTTAGGTTGATAATTTTTTGCAGACTACCAATTCCATATGTAATGGAATATATATATATATATATATATATATATATATATATATATATATATATATATATATATATATATATACATATATATATTGTATACATATAATTTTTTGTTCTTTGCTAGACGTTGCACAGACACTGTACAGGATCAAAAAACAATTATGACTGACTGAACACCTTCAGTCAATTAAACCCCAAAAAGCTATATTTGGTATTAACAAAATATGTATTGGAAATAAACTATTACTTTCACTAACAAATATGCTTCATTGAATTAATCTTAACCTTGAATTACCTCTAACATCAAAGTTCTTCACTTTACAGAACAAAGTCAGAGGAAATTCTCACAGGTTCAGGTTTCACTAGTCATGAAAAATAAACTAAAATGAAAAATAATTGCAGTTCATCATTACTGATTCCATACATCAGTAGAGTTAAAAGGCCATAATGTTTTTTTTCTTTTCTTTACTTGAGAATCAGTCAAATAGAGCAATATATGTTTGGTTTACACACCAATGAAAGCATAACTTTTCCCGACTTTAATCTAAATTTAAGATGAACCACAGATTTAATACCAGTTGAGTACTGTTTTGTAAACCCTCAGTAAACTTCTATATCAAGAAGACTGAAAGAAGACAAGGTAAACTTAGGCTTTATCAAGCATAACTTGCAAGGACTGAGCTTTCGCCATTTTGCGGCCAACTGACACTTGAAAAAAAAAACATAGGGGCAAATATCTTGTAGCCAATGGGCCTGACTGTGCCCTCATGTATTAGAGGAACCTGTGTAGTAACTCCAGTACAGAAAAAAATAAATTAGCAGGTGCAAAGTAGTTACAAACATCGGAGGAGATTGCACTGATTTGTGAATTTCCAACTGTGTCGGTGCTGAAATTGAAGCTCATCAGACCAGGAAATATCTTTTATTTTCCCGTTTTGGTGACCCTGTTAGAATTTTAGGGTAACAACAATCAAAGTTGTTGTTACCCTTTATCATCTTTAACCGGTCTACCTATTCTTCTTTGATCTATGAAACCAAAACAATTTTGGTCACACGACTTGTTGTGACTGGATATTTTCTCTTTGCCAAAACATACCCTGTAAACCCTGCTAACCTCCATGCTGTGCGGTAAAATCTTCGTAGATGTTCCGTTTGAGCCTCTCCGGAAGCAACAGCCAATCAAAGTTCAAAGTCAAAGCCACAAAGATCCCATTGCTTCCCTTGCTTTGAACTTCTTCACCGTGTCACCACGTATGCAGTTGCTGCCTTTTAAATGGCTAATTATTTGTTTTAATAACCAATAAGGTGGCCGATGAGTGCCGTTTTCTTTCTGTGACAATTAGTTTTAAGCTTAACGCACTATCTTAGAAGACAAGCTGTATTGCACAGTTCTTCAGACAGAGAAATGCCACCAGTAAATGTCTCCTATCTGAATTCCACTCCTCAATTTCACTACTTCTTAAATTTTAGTTTTTTTTTTTTTTTGTGAAATATTTACTACAACAACGCTGCTCTCCTTTTTTGTTTCCTAAGCTTCTTCAAATCTTTCTTCTCTGGTGGGGGGTTGCACAGGGAGGAGATACCGATCCAGCCCATCAGAGCGTTGTGTCATTAGTCACGGCGGACGCTGTGAGCTCATTGGGTTCTCGGTTCCTAATAAGCTATTGACGTTTTTATGTTCGAGCAGATGCAGACGAGTGCTCAGACGGTTCGGACGACTGCCACATTGATGCCCTCTGCCAGAACACGCCCAAGTCCTACAACTGCATCTGCAAGCCGGGCTACACAGGGGATGGGAAGCAGTGCGAGGGTGAGTCCCTGTCACGTCATGCTTCAGTGGGCTCAGTGAAGAGCAAGTGAAAGTCATATCTGGTCTAACTTGGTTGTAGTAAACCACTGCGTTACAATTTAGAGGTAGCTTAAACTCAAAAACAGTTTTTTTGTCCTGCCGCAGCCGTTTCCCGATCTGACAGATTGTTCCCTGGCCAGCCAGAGAACTGTGGGCTGAAAAGTGTCTTGAGACAAAAGCCTCTTTGAGATAGCCTAGTCAAAGATCGTGCCTTTGTTCCCCTTTGGAAGCATGTGTGTCAACGTGCATTTAAACTGGTAACATTCAATCACAAGGCTAACTTGACTAATGACTTTAAACATTAGAAGAAAAGCCACACGTGGTACGCAGAGGCTGTTACGTTGCATGTCGCGTTTTGGCACCAATGCATGTTGGGTAGTAACACACACCTGTTGTTTTGAATAACAAGACGCATTCTAAAAGTAAGTCAGTATCTTCTTTTTACCGCACTTTGTTGTCAGTCCCAGTACCTTGCACCTCTTTCAGCGTATTCACGTCTGCCATGTAAAAAAAAAAAAATCACTAAATCAGTGCAAGATATTGGTGGTTCATATGATAGACCAACACAAAGTAGTGTTTTAATAGAAAAAAAGTGTCACGATTTTAAATTTGATTTTCTATTTTTCAGTGCTTTTCAGTGATATTTATGTCCTGCATGTCTTGCCATATGCTGTTTTTATTTTGTTACCAGGGTTTTGCCTTATCAGTTCATTTCTTATCAGCTTATAATTTTTAGACGTATTTTCTATGCTAATGCATTTGTTCACTTTCTGCTTTCTAGTTTATTTTTGCTTTGCATCCTCTGCTTGTATTCTTGGTTAGATTATGTCTATGTAGCTCTGTTTAGTAGTTTTTGCTCCCCTTTTAGCCACTGCTTCCTTAATCAGCCTCATTCATTCATAGCTCATGTTAACCAGGTTTCACCTGCAGCATGTGTGACTTTGACTGGGCCTTTATAGCACATAAGCAATGTTTCAATCCAAAGCAGGTGTCTCCAACACATTTTCTTGAGAGTCACTGTCTTGCAACTTTTATATGCATCCCTGCTCTAAAAACATGTTTTAAAAAAACATCTATAGAGTATTGTAGGGTTGCAACAAACAATAATTTAAATAATTGATTAATCTGTAGGATTAACTGATAAATTGGACATTTTTTTTTTAATTTCCACCTCTTTTTTTCCAACATAGAAAATTGGACATAACAGTCCAACCAGAGTTAAAAGAACCCTGCTGACAATTAAATGGACCACCAGCCCATTTCATAGACTGTTTCAGCACAAGCTGCACTTTATGGAAAAACTACATGCAACATTTGTTTGTACATATTTGTTAGATGTTTAATACTTTGTTTTCTTTGTTTTTCTTCTGAGAGCTTTACGTTTTAAAGATTCTTATTTTTCGTTATTTCTATAAGTGTTTTTAATTGGGGTCTGATTCTTCTCTTTCTGAGCGCCTCACCAAAATTTCATTATGGTTATGTAATAAAAATAAATACTCTTGATTCTTGAAAAGTTACTTTAGAGTCCTGCTCCTCACTCCCATTAAGTGCAGTGTCTTCAGATTTTGTTGGCAAATCAAAACTTAATCAACAAATTATTACCATCAGTCAATCGGAATGAAATTGTATTCTGATTGAGAGGGCTGGTTTACGCCTATCCATGGTCCAATCAGTGTGCATCTAAAAACCGAGTATCTCATGAACTTTACTGTGCATGCATGTGGACAATGGGTTAGCAACGCTTTGAGGGAGGATGAGGATACTTTCTTCACGCTCTCTTATCAGCAACAGCGTGAGTTGCTGAGCCTGTGTCGTAATTGTGGAAAGCAGCAATGCCTCAACTGCTCTCGGAACCTGCTGTGGGTTCATCCTATGTGCTCAGGACAGTCAGGACCAACACGCCTCCGCGTTTGTTGGGCAGACGTACCAAACGTTTGCAGTTGTTTTAGGGAAATTTAACAACTTTGTTATTAACATGTTATTAACATGTTAGAGGGTTTTTACTTAGAATAAAGTGCTTCTAGTTAACCTACATCATGATTGGACCATTTGATTTTGAGCCCATGTGAACGGTGCATTTGGAATGCTTTCTTTTTAATCTGAACGCATTTTGATCTGATCAGGGAATTTTGCACATGTTAACACAGCTACAGTCCTAAAGCAGTTAACAAGCAACCAGCAGCATCAGCCGAGCTATCAGAGACTAATGTTAAGGCTCAGTTATCGTCGTGCTTCAGGATGTTGTTTAAGGCACTGTATCATCACCGTGGTGGTTTTGTTTCATGTCGAATCACTTTTGCAAAGCTTGCATGTTACTTATTTTTTAGTTTTGCGAAGTGTGAAGTGCTGCCTATATTTTCAGGATTTGGTTTGAACCGTTTTTAAAAAAATCTGCATAATCATTTGTAGAATTTACTAAATTTCCTTTGAAAATACCGCCTCCGCTCTGCCTCTGCCTCAATTCGTTCAACTTGCTCTGCGGGCAGCCAGCATTGACAACGCTCTGCAGGTGAAGCAAATGGCTCCGCAACATGGCACGTGACGTGGGATTGTGTTTGGGTTTCCTAATCTGAACTATACCATTGCAGCTCTCTATGTTTAGGGCTTTCTTCCCGAGATGCACTGATCCGATACCTGCATTGGGTATCAGCACCGATATTGACTAATTAGCTGGATCGTATATATCGGATGATTGATGCCGATCCAGCATTCCGATCCAGTCATTTCTTTTTTTTTTAAATTAATATCATACACAGCAATACAGTTACGGCAATCTAGTCACTTCTATTCTATGTTGCTATTCAACTGCAACGGCGGTTACGCAGAGCACACACGGCAGCTAGTGATGAGCAAACACAGAGCAACATGCAGCACCTGCAATGCATACAATGAAAGAGGGGGTGATAAGGTTGGTAAATTCAACACCACAAACTTAAATAATCACCTCAAAAAAAAGTGCTAAAGAACATGTAGAACTTTTTTCAACAATGTTTATTTCAAGCCTGATAACTTCACTCACATGGCACGGTACACGGTTTATTCACAGTAGTATCGTATCGGGTATCGGTTATCGGTTATCGGCCGATACGCTTAGCCCAGGTATCGGATTGGTTCGGAATAAACTGGATCGGTGCATCTCTAGTTTCTTCCAGGGATGTCTTGTGTTTATCTCCATCCATCTTCTTATCAGCTGTGTCCAGTTTTCTATCCCAGCTGAAGAAGAGCAGGCCCCCATCGTGATGCTGCTTTCACCACGTGTCCTCATGAGGACAGTGTCTTTAAGAAGCAGCGCAGTGTTAGCATCTTGTTCCACAGATTTGCCATGTCCTCTGCGTGGCTTTTGGCAAACTGAAATCGCAACTTCTTGTGGCTTTATTTTAACAACGGCTTTCTTCATGCCATTCCTCTGAAAGGCGGCGTTCCTCCCTCCCCGGCAGTGAATATCTGCAGAATTACCATGAGCTAATTCATGTTAAAAGCCTGTTGGTTTTTCTAGTGTTTAATGCTCTTCTTATCTGGACCATCAGAATAGGTGGCCAGCCACGTCTTAGGGGATTTGCAGTTGTGCCAATTTTCAGATAATGGATTGAGATCATGAGATTGTTTCCTAACTTCTCCGCAACTTTCTCCCTGACTCATCTGCTGTCTTCCTTGGCTGTCACGATCCTGCTTTTCACAAACCTCTGAGGGCTTCTCATAGCAACTGCATTTGCACCGCAATTAAATTACACACAGATGGACAGATGGCGGCTCTTTGCTCCACATTTTATCCAGGGGTTTTACGGTAAAGGTGACAGGATACAGTTTTAGCCTAATTCAGACACTCTGAACTAAAGGTTCTGTGCCCCCTACATGGGTAACTAAAGGTTTAGGGTGGATGAATGCTTTTGCAAGGTGCTAAATATGGCCTCATGGTGGTAAAAACCCTCGTCTAATGAATGGATTTACAGTTGACCTATGTGCTTCTTCTATCAGCAAGTAGGTCTCCAATTCTAATCTTGCCTTTCCAGAAGCTTCTTTAGGAAGCTTGCATGATCTCCCAGCATCTGCGCGTGTTTTCTCTGGGTAACCTGGCTTCCTCCTATGGCTCCAAAACATACATGTTAAAATAACTAATGATTCAGCAGGAGCCGTAGAAGTGAGTGGACGGATTGTGGTTGGTTGTGTTGTGTGTTTCAGTTTTGACCTAGTGAAGGAATGACGATATCTCTCGGGTTTCTCCCACCTTGCCCGTTGATTGCTGGGCAGGACACACCAAACAGGAAGACGTGTTTGAAAGTTACTCAGTGCTTCTTTAAAACAAAAAGCAGGAGCATATATACAAATTGCATGTATATATTGAAGCTCAAGAGCGTTCAGATCTGTATTAACAGACACTAAAGAGGAAATGTGTCACTAATGATCTTAGAGATCTCATTCTAGACAGTTTTCTCAATCCTGGATTTCATAACCTTCAAAGTACAAAGAAAAGGAATCCAAGAGTTAGCTTGTCACATTTTAAAGTTCAAGACAGCACAATTAGGCAGCATCTGCACAGATTGTTCCGGATAAACAAATATGGCACCTAGGCCTACAGTGGCTCTCAAATGCACAGAACCCTTTTAAGAGATCAGGATTTTATGATGTGAAAAAAATGAGAGTTTGAGAAATCATTCTAAATTTTTTACCACATAATGGGATATATTGTGTGCTTTTTAACTGTGACCCCAAACCAATGTGTTAAGAGGGAAAAACGATTAAATTAAAAGGTTGCAGTAACCTTTTTTGCAATCATGTGTACTGCCTGAAATATATGAGAGGAAATTTATTTAATTGAAAGTTAATACTAATAAAGTTTAGCTGACATTTACCCAATTTCATCCTTTTAGCCAAATACAAGTATCAAAGCATCTCATTACATGAATGTAAAATTTTGAAGAAATGTACAAGAACATTATTTTTCTAATTATTACATTTCCAGAATGTGCCCATAAAAGGGTGAGATGGTGCAACTAATTTAGGACAGTAGAGAACTTGCAAAAACTGGAAATTTCTGATGGAACTGATAAAAGGAAGGGACTAGAACTGGACAGGGAAGCTGAGAGCAACACTGAAACGGGACCAGAAATTTCCAGCGAGCACTGGTTGTGTTTTGAATGTGACGAAAATCTTCCGTATTGTCCATATGTCTGGACTAAGAAGAGAGTGTTCTTTCAAAGAAAACATTCCGACTGGACTTCATAAACCTTCCTGGAATAATGGATTTTGGTCTTTTATTAATTAAATTAGAACGTCTGGCACACAGGTCCAAAAGCTATGTTTGGCACAAAAAAATCACACAACGCATTACCGAAGGAACCCCATACCCGCACTAAAGGAGTCTGCTAGAAAGCTCAAGAGAAATTTTATTTTTCACTATCACTGTCCAAGCAGATATCCAAATATAGAAAAGAATGACTTCATCAGAGGAAAATGAACGTTTTGGAATCGCCGATCAGTGCGCTCAACTGCAGAGGGCTGTAGACAAGGGGTGTCCTTACAACTGAGCTAGAGTTGGAAAAGGTTTGCATGGTTGAGGGGTCAAATATTATCATATCAAGGTGTGGAATGCAAATAGTCACTTTTCCCAGAAGACTGAATGCTGAATATAGAATCAAAAGATGCTGTGAGATATAGGTGTCAGGATGAGCACAGCCATGCAACCAGGCTGTGCAGCTTTCTATTGTTCCCTTTTCACAAATATGTTTATTCAGACATTTATTCTGGTGAAATGTCACCTTAACGGTGGAAAAAGTAATTCTTGAAATAAGGATCTTGACAGAGGGAACGACATACCAAAGACAACAACGCTGAAATAATCTGCGTTATTATTTTAGGCACTTGACAAATGCTTTTATCCAAGGCGACTTCAAAATGACAATGCAGTTAACATCAAGCGAGTCAGGTTCAGTCAGAGGTGACAGTGTTGAAATAAAGTGCTGGAATAGAGGGAATTGCAGCAACTAAAGGAACAGCAGAGGGGGTAGTGAAGTGCAGGGTAGGGTAGGCGCAACCGCCAAAGATGCTCTTTGAGGAGCCTGGTCTCTCTACGTGCACGTTTCTTAAAGATAGACAGGAACGCCGCTGTTCTGGTAGAGGTCATCTCACCATCATGGGATGATGAAAAGGGTCTGGATTGTCCTGAGCGTGGTGTATGCGCCACTCGCCTACAATACCTTGACCGTCATTGTGACAGAGTGGTGACATAATAACCTGACTCTAGTCATATTAGATGTCGCTCCGCCTAGCTCCACTCACATCCATCTGGGACCTCTCCCATAGAGAGTGATTTCTCCAACCAATTTTATTGTCTGGCCAATCAGGACGCAGAGCTGGAGTTTCATAGATGTGACGTAGTGGAGAAGCGACCATGACGTGAGACTGTTTTGATTGCAATGGCGGCTCACATCGAGGAAGCAAGCGTTAACATTGATGCTGCTATTTCTTCCGTGTTGTCCAATCTACCGAATATTGTTTCATTAAAAGAACATCAGAGAACGCCTCTGAAGGCTTTTGTTGGTGGAAACCATGTTTTCGCCCTTCTCCCGACCGGATTTGGCAAGTTTTGTTTTCCGGGGCACGTCCGCGAACATTAGCGGTTAGCGCTAACCATATTAGGAGGCCTTTAGTCCTTGACTCGTTCAGCCCGGGATCGACTCCGACCCGCGGCGCTTTGCCGCCTGTCTTCCCCCCTCTTCCTGTCAGCTCACTGTCAATAAAACGCGTGCCACTAGAGCTGCAAACACATTTAAAAAAAAAAGTAAATTTTTTTCCTGCGTCGCTCTCACAGCGTCACGGGTTAGCTTCAGTGTGAGTGGTTGAAATAGCACGTTGATAAAGATGACAGACAAGTGGCTTATCCAATCATATGCAAGGATTTTTGATAAGGCCCAGCCTTCAATAAAGGCAATTCCTATCGAGATGTCCCAGATGGATGTGAGTGAAGCTAGGCGGAGCGAAATCCATATGGCTAGAGTCAGGTTAGTGACATAAGCCTTTGTGAGAGCATCCAAGTAGATAAGAGCTGTTCCTCTAAACACTTTGCAGGCTAACGTCAGTGAGTGGAATCTGATGCGAGCAGGTAAAGGTGGCGAGTGGAGCGCAGCAAACAGAGAAGTGACGTTTGATCTTTTAGGCGGATTGAACACCAGATCCGCCGCTGCGTTTTTGGACCGCAGCACAGACTGGGAGACGAGCTTGGAGGACCAAAGACTCAGCTTCAGAGGTGGTTTGCTCATCTGATAAGGATGCCTCCTGGGCTATAGTGGCTATAGTGAACAGGTGATCTTATATTGTTCTTATTTTAAAATTATTGATTTAATAAATTGGTAAACTTGTTTCTTCAAGCATCCAATCAAATAAACAACACCAAACAACTGTCAATAGCTGAATAAGCTAGCTGGTATTCCCAGAAAGGATTTGGAAGTAATTTTTTTGTGGTCACCACCCAGACTCTGCTCTGCTTTTTAACCCACAAATGGACTCTCCTTACAAATGTGGCAACATATAAAACAAAATAAATAGTATTATCATTAACAGTAGCACCCTAAAATATAGCAACTGGAAAGACAGACATGTCAACAAGACTGTATTGAAATACGTACCTTGGCGATTCATGGTCGTTTCCCAAAACAATGACACATGACCCAGTGGTAAAACACTTTAATGATGCTCTGTTTTACTTAAAAAAGGCTTATAGTTTGTAACATATTTAAAGTATGTCTTCTCTGTGTGGTTAGAAAGTATAGTTCAATAACAAACTTCAGATACAGTGGTGTGAAAGCGGGTTTGCCCGCCTTCCTCATTTCTTAGATTTTTGCAAGTTTGTCACATTACAGTGTTTCACAACATCAACCAAATTTAAATATTTGTCCAAGAAAACACAAGTAAACGCAAAATGCAGTTTTTATATTAAGGTTTTAGAATTAAGGGAAAACAAAAATCCAGACCTACATGTGTGAAAAAGTGATTGGACCCCCCTTTGTTAAACCCTAACTGTGGTTTATCAAACCTGAGTTCACCTTCTCTAGACTCTATTACTGCCATACCTGTTCTCAGTCGAGAAATCCCTTAATCAGGATGTGCCTGACAAAATCAAGAAGACCAAATTTTTCAAAGATTTGAATTGGAGTATGTGTGTTAGCATGTGTGTCTGTGGGGGTAGAATATGAGTTTCAATGTCTAATTAGATCCTGGTTCCACGTCCACTGTCTGGATAATCACTGTATGTGGGGGACAGGCTTCACTACATACTTGCTCTCATTCTTCTCTTTACTATACACCGTGAGATCAATCAGAACCCACCGCTCCCCCATCCCAGGGATGAGGCAACAGCTCATGACAGACTCCAAATTAAGACAGATGGCGGATGGGAGGACACCCCTGACCCTGGTGATTAGATATGAAGGCTGTAATTGGCGGACTGTGTTTTCCATCAACAGGCATTATTGGCCATTTTGCTAGCCAGCACCATTATCGGCTTCTCTATTCCTGGAAGCACCTGAAAGCAGCCAAGCCGCTGCACTCCCACTCCGCATCCCTCAGGTCATCTCTAGTTCTCTGTTATCAGCGTCGGCCCATATCAGCAAACAATCACTCAATGGTCGTGGAAACTATGCGCAAGAAATTGGATAAAACCACGAACTCCTCTCACATCTTTAGTTTTCAGTTCACAGAAATGTATTAACCTAAAAGTGTATTAGATCACCGTCATAAATGTCAAATGTTATCCAACCTTCAAATGTGCACTACAGGTAATGAAAAGCACACTGTGTGATCATTTAATACAGTGCACACAGTTTTTTTTATGATTTGTAGATGGATCAAATTGCTATTGCTTGAGCTTACAAACTGAAATTTATGGACTCTTACATACTGATATAAGCTTATCACTTTTTTATATATTATTATGCTATCATCAGTACTATAGATATGATATAATCTATATTACACACTACCTTACAAATGCCATGATACTCAATTAACTTTTTTAATGTTGTCATATTAAATGTTACATAATGCAGTTTCTTAAGATGTAACAGACCCATTCAATAAATTTGAATAGTAATAAAAAGTTCATTTATTTCAGTTTCTTAAGTCACTATGTCAAACATATGATGCAGTTTAATTACGCACAGATGGTTGTTTTAAAACCTTTATATATGTTGGGTATGATGATATTCTGCTTTGAAATTTAAAATTAGAATATTACATTAGCCCAATAAATAAACATTTTAACACAAAATGTGGTCTTAATGAAAAGCATCACTAATCAGCATTCATGCTTAAAGGTTGTTATTTAATTTTATACAAGGATTCAGGCTAGTTTAGCGTTCCTGTATTAGAAAATACATTGTAATGCTTTCACTGTGATTTACGGAACCTTTTCTGTTTCACGTCAGTTCGACAACGAATAAAAGGTTTACTTTTGTCGTATTTTTTCCAATTCAGTCAAAATATTTTACATTTGTATACTATATTTTATGACATGCGTAAATGACAAAATTTCCCAGGAGTATTTATTTACATGGTATGCTGTGATTTGGCTGGGAAAGATTACAACACAGTTCAACAAATACACCCATAATTAACTAGTAAGGAGTGGACTAAAACGAAAAATGTTTAATAAATATGTTCAGGTTTGTTACCTGGTGGCCTCTCACTGTGTTCTCTCTCTCTTTCTGGTCATCTACTTCTCTACTGTTTTTTATACATAGTGGGGGTTATATGTAGTGGGGGGTAAGTACATATAAAAAATGATATGTATACTATATATATATATATATATATATATATATATATATATATATATATATATATATGGATATATATGGATATAAAGGTTTGGTTAACTGAAATATTTCATGTTTTTCACATATGTTGAAAAATGATTTCTGCCTATAAAATAACGATCAGAGCACCAGTTCTGGACATTCCTCTTTCCTGGGCCCCTTGTCGGCGGGCATGTGTGTAATTATACACACATTTTTGTTTGTGAGATGGTCAAATTTAGTCCAGACTGAAAATTATGCAAATAGAATTTCTGAATTCTTGCTTCATTTTTAAAGCCTCAAAATATGATTGCATGTTCGATATAAAACTCAAGTAACCAGCAATGTTACTTTTTAGCAGCTGTTACAATGTGTAACAAGTGTTTAACCAACGTAAGCACAACTTAAACTCGCTCAGCTGACAAAACTCTTGTGAGAAAGTTTGGATTAAAAATCTAAATAATATCCACAGCAACTGAACTAGGTTAAACTATGGTGGTGTTAATGGCCACCAGGCATTTCTTAAATTGCAAAACATGTTTTAAGCTCAATTTTACCACAATTAAACTCAAATCTGTGAAAAATGCTAACTCAAAAACATCAGAATACATCCTGACTATCTGTACATTTTCCCACTTGCACTGTAATTAGTAAATACTCAAAACAGTAAATGTCCCAACACTGAGATAATGTTTCCACAGGCAAGTAAACATAAAAAAGTGCAAACTAATTTTAGATCTCACCTATAAGAGTGTTAGACTAAAACATTAGAACTGGGAGACGACTATAACATAAAAGACATGGTAGTCTGTACATTTCCTAACTTAAAGCTTGCACTGAAAGGAAGTGTCCCAAAACACTACAATTATGTTTCCACCTGACACTGTGGGTCTAGGCTACCTTCAACGGCAAAGACACTCACTCAGATGGCCATGTACCTATAGGAAAGTAGACAAGTGGATCACTATGTATGTGTGATAAAATACCGGCAACTGCAATATTAGCCTCTCCTCCTTAATAGCTTTGTTGAACTTTGCTCTGAGCAGATGACAATGGTAAAGGTCCAACCTCAGGAGGGCAGTGAAGCACGACTAAACAAGGTACTTTCTAAAGATAATGTCTTTAATTGAAGTAAATCCAATTTTTCAAGAACTGTATCCAATTAACAGGCATTAAAAGTCAATACATTAAGGGATCTAACAGGTTTGGTCATTGTTTTTAAGGATTGTTGCCAAGTGGGTAGAGCTTTCGCTTCTGAATTGTTCGTTCGCAGCTTCCAGTAGAGTGGCCTTTGCTGTGGGTACCCCACTGTCTGTGTCAGCTGCCTTGCTCTGCAACCATTTCAGTGCCACGACAGAGGGAATCACCTCTACGGTGGTAGCAAATTGTGAGCTCAGCTTCTTAGTTAATTGTTCAAACGCCGAGAGAAAAACGGTCTTGATTTTGATAAGACCCCACTGATATGCGCGAAAACAAGTAGGCAGCAATGATCTGTTCTACACACACCAAGTGAACTCTTGTGATCCAATAGACTTTTCTTCATATACGATGTGCTAGCCCTTCTGGTCGGGACTTCTTTTCGCACCGTCTTGGCTGTCGTGCCTAACTGTTGTTGTATACATCTCAGCTGAGAGGTGGCAAGTTGAGAGTGGCAAACATGTTCGACTATTTTCCTTCCAATAGCTACGCAGTTAGAGATGCTTAGGTGGCCTGACACGGCATCGTGCACTGCTAGCTGCAGTGTATGAGCCACGCAGCAAAGGCTTTTAACACTGCACTTGTCCATTTCCTTCATCATATTCTGGGGCATTGTTGCGAAGCTCAACGTGCACATTGTCCTTCTTAATTTTCCATTGAGCAAACATGCAGTCAAATGCACTAGTTGTAGCAGCCTCAAACACTTGAGCAGGCAAAACGGCTTTCTTCACTTCAGAGTTGTCATTGACCCAATGAGCCGTAAGGCTTAACATACACATCTGACTTGCATCTGAACTCCTTACGTTTGTAGTGAAGCTAATGTCAGCCATATTGTCCAACAACATGTGGGTATGCATGACCACCACATCGTGCAAGGGGGGAGACTCAAAAAAGTAGCACCGACTTGGAAGACTGTAGACTGTAGGGGTTCTGTATGCTCTTTCAATTTCCGAAATTCTCAGTTTTCTACTATAGAAAATGGCTGGTAGTTGACAGTTGTCATTTCCATTATTTTGGTTATTATTGACCTGGCTTTTTGGCTGTCTTTGGGGAATTTCCTTGTTTGCTCGAATGCATGTTGTATTGGGCTCCGATCTGCTGCCAATGGGCTTTTAATTTTGCCTGTTGGCTACTTTCAGCACCATTAGCTTCCCTGCATTGTTTGTGAGCTGCAGTGAATGTATGGAAAGCTTCAGTCAAGCCCCACTTCTCGACCACAAGAAAGGGTATTATTTTCATTAATATTATCTTCATTAGCTTGTACAGCTAATGATTGTAGTGACATGGCGCTAAACCAGTGACAGCTAGTAGATGATGAGGAGTACCGGAAAAATGGAGGGCCCATGAAGGGGCCTTCGATTTAGCCCCGCCCCCGACAGCAAATCAGTGCCAGCTTGCAGTGACATCGTAGCTGAAGGAGCTCTGCAGTCACAATGAAGACATCTCTCATTGAATAGAATTAGAATATGTTTGACTTTTCAATGCCAAATCTTTTTTTGATGTCACTGCAAGTGATTTTTCAATGTTTAATTTTTCAATGTTTGATTTTACGATGCCAAATCTCTTTTCAATGTCGCTGCAAGCTGTCACAGGTTTAGCTCCATAAGCTTCTGGAAGGCTTGGTTTTTCAAATGACAACTCAAATGGGTGGTATTGAATGACGACATCCTCCTTGCACTAACTCGACTTAGCAATTGTTAAAGGGCAACTAGATGGAAATAAACATTGGTTTTTAATGTCGGCACAGTCTTACTTATTGGACCTAAATGCTAAAAATTGCTAACATCGGCCAATGTTGATGTTAATGCTGCTATATTGTGCATCCCTGGACATAACAAATGAACATTGAAATCCGGTCTATCATCTGCTCTTAGGAAAAGAAACCAAGAATACAATGTAAATTGCAGACCATGACAGATGTGGAGGTCCGGGGTGGCAGCATCTTTGATTGGGTGTCTATCAATGCATTAATACATATCTGCACAGCTGCTGCAGCATCGTCTTCCATAGGTCTCGCTGATGATGTGCACCCTTCAATCCAGTAGAATTAGGGTATCTGGGGGAAGAGCAGAATATGGTTCGACAGACCAAAATGCCGATGCGAGAAGGCTTTGTAGCTGCCAGGAATGTTTGTGTAAACATTGTCTGGGGTGATTATTCCACGAGTGGATGTTGGCTAACAAGGTTCTTCATGTTGTCTTGGTTAAAATTCACATTTTATATTGTTATTCAGACATTACGTCCCAGGTCAGCTACAAAAAAACTAAACGAAAAATCCAGGCAGATAAAGAAAACCTGTAAGAAAAATATAACAGGGTGAAAATAATAGTTGGATAATACATAGATATAAACAGGTTAAATACATTCTGAAAAAATAAATAAAAACACTATATTGGAACACACATAGTTAAAATGTGTAAAGACGCAATCTGTGCAAATCCCTATATAATGCTATCTGGTACTGTTTGTATGATGCTTAAATTTGATTCAGTTACAAGCTATGAGATTGTTTGAGTTTGGGTGGGCTTTCTCTTCAGTGACAGGGTTCGTAACACCACAATGATCTGAACCATTTTTATTGACACCGTGGTGCCAGGTGTTATGAAAAATATTGAAATTTTAGCTTGTAAAGTTAGAAAATGTGAAAAGCTTCAATAACACAGTCTGTCAGGGATGCTTTGAGATGCCCTGCCAGCTCGATTAGATTCTGCATTGATTTTGTGCCACAGTGACTTCCACCTGACCCGCTTACCAGAGACAGACAGTGGTAAGAAAAAAAAAAAAAAAAACATCTCAAGGGAAGAGCTGATGATGAGGGACACTGCATAGGCGGGAGAAAGAGAGGGAGAAGTGTCAAACCTTAGTAGGCCATTGTCTGCCTGGCGTCTGCACCTCCGTCATCAGCCAGCCACTCTTCTAACTGGCTACTCACTGGCTCACTTACATAACTCAGGACAGACAGCCAGAAATGGATCTCACCCAGCTCACATTGTGTCTGTACAAATCTCTGTCTAACTTATCTGCCATCACTCACTTTGCTCACACCCACTGGGGGGGGGGGTTGGGGGGTAAAATCCATAAGGTGCAGCTTTTCTATTGAGATTGTGATCTCTTAATTACATTTCAAACCATTTTCTCGTAAATCTTTGACAAATAGGTGCCCTTACTGCTTAGATGAGTTTATTCCCGTTTAGGAAAGACACACTTTGAAGCTTTGTGATGATGATCATGAAGCGTGTGGCATCTTTTTGTTGCAAAAAACATTTGCAAATGCACAGACTAGGTATGAGATTTGTTAATTTACGGTTACTTTGCGTTACTCATTGTTGAGTTACTGCTCTGAGAGAGATTCCATGGGAGGTGTTCTTTGCTCTTTTAGAAAAACATGAACGCCAGATAGAATGAAGAAATAGACCAGCACTTCTGCAATAATTTTGGACCCAACTGTCTTAAACCAAATGATTTGTACACCAAATCAGAGGACATGCTTGCTTTGGGGAATAAATAAATGTGAGACCATCTGCAAAAAAAAACGGGACCCTGTAACACGACAATGACTCAAAACATACCAGTTAATCCATCAATTACTGTATTTTGAAGACACGTAAAAATGAAGCCAGTTATTGATAAATAAACAGTTCTTTAAGTAATAAGCATTTATTTTTCCACATTACTCAAATACCCTGTTAAAACACGCCCTTTTGTTGTGGTTTCATCAGGAACTCCCTGTAAACACAGGTTGGCGAGCGTCTGGAAAGGAGGTAACATTTCTATTAATGTGGCGGCGTTGGTGTTGTCAGTAGACACAGGTCTGGTAATCATAGAACGGATATGTTTGAGTCTTTGGATTTATCAAGACTCAGACGAAGTGAAAGGACCAAGATGTCCAACAACATTGGACCTCCGTTTTGAAAAAGAAAAATTTCAATTGCTGTAACAGTATTGACAAGAATATTCGTATGGATTTACATTCTCACCATGCTTTTAACTCCATGAAAGCAAAAGCTGAAGCCACTTAAAGGCAAACACTAACTCCACACATTCTTTGCGAACATTGAATTGCATAAAAATGTCTTTTATCGTCCCTCAGAGGGGGAAGTTCAGAACACGCCTGCATAAATATTTTTTAAGGGTTTAGTAACATGAACTGCTTTCCCTTTCAGACGTGGACGAATGTACGAATGACTACAACGGCGGCTGTGTCCATGAATGCATCAACATACCAGGGAACTACAGGTGCACCTGCTACGACGGTTTCATGCTGGCCCACGATGGACACAACTGTTTAGGTGGGTATAGCTTTTGTTGGAATATGGCCTTTGCACATTGGTCTATTTGCCTACATCCTGTGACAGGATGAAGTCTGTCACCTCTCCCACCTCACCTCACCCTCACCTGACCAGGTTTGGGCCAAACTTCAACAGAATGGTTCAATTAATGACAACAAAGTACCCAGTCATCTGGCTGCAAATAAAATCTGCAATCCAAATCGTTGTTCCTCTGCCACCCAACCAAGGCCAAGTTTATGAGAGGTGTTTATGAACATACGGTACGCTGTGTTTAGTTCTTGTCAAACTCTGAGCTCTGCATTGGGGCGAGACGTCTCTATTTTTGCTACATCCGTCCAAAAAACATTACTGTCTTTTGTTTTGTCTGACACAACTTTGGGTGCAAACTTTACCGCTGTTCATTTTAGTGGAAGGAGCTGTCCTTCTTTCTCGGAACCATGCAGGTTTTCGCAGATGATCGGTTAATTGGCGCATCTGATTATTGAAATAACGTGTGCCAAAATGAGAATAAGAATAAATAAATGTTGTGATAATGTAATAATAATGTATAGATAACGCTAACATAACTGTAATACTCCTTCTGTTGTACTACATAAGCAGCAGTCTGAAATGTTGTTTTGATGCCTTAGATACGTTTTGATGATGTTTTTAATTTTAGTTTTAGTTTTATGTATATATTGTAATAACAATACACAATATACAGTGCATAGTGTTATTATTAAAGGGTATCACAGGGCGAGAACCATATACCATACATTTTATGCACTTCTACATTTTTGCTATCTTGGAGACCGATTCAAACTTTATTTTAATGCAAATGAGAATTAATTTCCATTTCTGTTCACTTTGCCTGAAAAGAAAAGAAAAAAGAAAAGAAAAATGAGATGTCTTTACTGGATGTTGCTACCAAAAAAGAGATCGGTAGTTGCACTGCTGAGTGACAGAAACCGTTGATTCCTCTGGACGCTCCGACCATCTGTTCGACCAAAACAAAAATGAAATGATCTTGTTGGTTCACTGAACGATGCGGGATCTTCCAGTTTGATAAAAAACTAATTAACGTTAATTTTAGGTCCAGACCTCCCTTATGAAACCATACAGGGGCTCGCCGCGTGTTGAAAGCAGGCAGAAATTCAGCTGATGCGTCTTCTCAACACAGCGGCGCTGCACTCAAGAAGGATGATGTCTTTGTCCACTGTGTTTTATTCCTGGATGTGATTTGATCTGTGGACAGTCACCACCTTCTGTGGTGCTGGGACGTTGTGGCCCAAGAAGTTGTAATCCCAACTGTGTTGCATGCTGGGAGTTGCAGTTTGTCATGTTATAATAGCTTAACACCCCCAACCCCCCAATTAATGGCCGACATATATGTGTGTTGTGAGGATGTTATAAATGAAAGTGTCTAAAGGTGTGTACTACAATTGGGGTCAATAACGTCACCAGACATCAGGGCTGGGAAATCCCCCCCGCTCTAGTATCCTAGATGTATGGCAGCATGGAAACAAAAACCTACACTTTAAAAAAGTAGCCATCTAAATTCATCTGTATTTTTGTCCACTGTAGTTAGCGCACTAAAGGGCAAAGAAGACATTGGAAACGTAAGCAGTGGCTAAGCAGTGTATCGCTGAAAGGTGGCTTCTTTATTTCTCCCTTTCTGTTAGCTTCTCTGCTTATGCTGCTATCCTGCCATTTGTTGTTGTCTTTTGCTGTATCTGCTGAGTTTAAATGAAGCAGGGGAGTGTGGATTACGCAGCAGGCTCAACATGCATTGGGGTTGCTAATTCCAAGACTAACTGGTATTTACTGCCTGGAGAGAGGAAACCAGCTGTGTCTGTCTCTAACCTCAAGACTGGCTTTACTAGATGTTGAATGGATGCAGCCTTAATGAGCTGCTGCTGATTAAATCAGAGTTCAAACAAGGCAGTAAAGTGTTAAATCACAGGCAGAGTATCTGTGATCGCACAGCCGTTGCCGGCTTTTTGCTTAGACCTCTTTTAATTTGTGGGTTTTTCATTTCACAAACTTTCATTGCAATTTCAAGCAAAACTTTTTATTGCATTTGCAAACTTGATCTAGATAACGTTTTCAAACTTGGTTCAGTTTTCATTTTCACTATACACAATCTGACAGCTGGAGATAGGCACCAGCACCCCTCACAATCCCAATAGGGATAAGCGTGTTGGATAATGGATGGATGGATAGATATACACAAACTTACTTCTTTGTTTTGTTCTGTCTTGTTTTACCCTACGTAAGTGATTGCATAATGGCCTTTATCACATCAAACTTGCTGTATTCTCACAATAGTTTCAAATTATTTTTATCATTATTTGTTTGTCACTATTTCTTTTCTTTAACAAGTCCCAAAGTACTGCCTCGGAAATTATTTTTAAAGTGATAGAAGCTGTCGCAACGACAGTGACAGTTGATTTTTTTTTAATATATAGTCTGATGTTAAATAAGACAGACTTTCCTTATTTTAGGTCCGTTAGAATTGCCAAAATTATATAATTAAGAGAGTTTTTTTCTTTATAGATTTCTTCCTTTTTCATACTCCAAATTTTACATTAATATCCACTATATTTGCTAGAGATGAAAGCATAGTGTGTGGATATGTAACACTGCACTACTACATGATGTAGTAATGTAATAAAGTCATATATATGACTTTATTACATTATATTATATATATATATATATATATATATACATATATATATATATACATATATATATATATATACACATATATATATATATATATATATATATATATATATATATATATATATATATATATATATATATATATATATATATATATATATACATACATATATATATATTTGTGTGTCTGTGTGTGTGTTGTGTGTATGTGCAGAGCAAGTCTCTCTACTTTTCTTCCGCGGTAGGAGTAGAGAAAGCGGAGATTATATGTCCTATAACCTATAAATAAAATTGTGCTACGATCAAAATTCTTGGTATTGCACTTAAAAGTCCTCCTCGTCTTTCTTGCCATGGCGGGGGCAAAAACATATGCATAAAGCTTTATGTTTTAACTCCATGAGGCAAATATGGAAGTCCATCAAACTTAAAAGCTTAAAACTGTAAAAGCCACAGGCTTGGGTTTACCCTGGGAAGGTTAAAATACTGTTGCTGAGGTTTTAAATACTGTCGCTGGCAATGGAAAATGGGCTAATGTCTTTGGCTTCAGTTTAAATTTAAGCATTTAACTCAAGACTCATACAACAACCATCAAAAGTAAAAAGTTAAGAGTTTTTTGCAAGATTATTTATCTGTTACATCCTACAGGTAAATAATAAAAGCACACACATTATCACACATCACCATTTTTTGCATAGTATACTTAACAGAATCAGGTTTCTGATGATGCTTCTGATACTCCTCAAAGTATTCCTGATCCAGTTTTCAATTCTTACAGAGTGCATTATCCTGCTATAAGAGGCCTGAGGCATCCGGTAATAACCGTTCCTATAAAATGGAGTACAGGATCTGCAACAGTGCTCAGATAGGTGGTATGTATCAAAGTAGCTGCCATTTGGGTGGCAGCACTCTAGGTTTCCTAGCAGAACATTGGCCAAAGTATCATGCTGCCTCATTCGTTTTGCATTTTTTCCCCATTGTCCATCTTAGTTCCATAAGTTCCCCCGGTAAGTCATGTAGCCAGCCGTCCACAAAATGCTATGAAAACAATTAATCAGACCAGGGCACCTTCTTCCGTTGCTCTGTGGCCCACTTCTAATGTCACGACACTTGTGGTTGGTTCTTTCAATGGTAGACGGCACCCTAGTCTGCAGCTATGAAGCCTGATATGCGACAAAAATGCTCTCAGCAATTTCCCTCTCGGATTATTAAAGTATGTCTGATTCTGATTCTCACCAAGTCATCTAGCCTTCATAATGTTTTCCTTGTTGCATTTTTTCAAAACCTCAACCTTTTTTGAGAATAAACTTTTCCCTTGTTGCCTAATTGTGGCTCACTAACAGGTGCCACAATAAAGTGATGAGTACTTCATTTGATATTCCATGATTGTTTCATATTTAGTAGTTTTATTTTCTTAAATACTTTTATTTCACTTGTAAAACTATAAAACCACAGAAAAGCGCTATTTTTTCTGACAGAAGATGTTTCTTTTTAGTTTGTTCTGTTTATTTTGTTTCATCCACTTTGAGAGGGTATCTGATTGCGTTCCTGCGTGTTGACTCATGAAGGCCTGTCCACTATGCTGAGAAAGTATAATTGTTTTTAATTACTCTCAACTGTATCGTTTATCAGGAGATATACTGGAAAACGGTCTTTTCTTCCATTTCCTTTCACATACATACCTGTTAACTGGGTTTCTGCTGACAGAAAGTGACTTCATTCTTATTATATAAGCCATCATAACATTGTATTTCAGCTGTGCAGAGTTCAAAGGCAATGGAAAGTAAAATCATATGCCTTCCAGTACCGGAGATGGAATTGTCAGATTGCTAACTAGCCTGCTTCCTGAAAAATTATTCATATCCGAACGTCAAACCCTGAAAAGGTCTGCTGTAGGCTCAGGTTGTGTAGTTTAGCAGCTGTTTGAGTCTTGAAACCCAGCAAAGGGATCTAGATTAACTCCTGCTTTCAGCTTTAATGCTTTTCTTTCAAAGTGCAACAGCTTTGTTGATAAACTGTTTTTTTCCAGCTTGTTTGTCAAAGTTCAAACTCCTTTTATTTCACATTCTACTTATATCCTCAAAGCCTGCTTGCAAAAAAACTTTAAAGACTCTGTGGCTTTTAATGAACCCCAAGCATGAAATTGAGAAACCTCATGGCCTTGTAGTTTAAATGATAAACTCGACATTGGAAAATTGCGGACATCGGTTTGCGTGAGTGTTCAGGAAGTCCCTCCATCATCACAGCAGATCCACTGTGTCAATAAGTGAGGACATTAATTGATTTTAGCTTACCTAATTGTCCTCTAATTAAATAGAGGCCCGTTTGGTTTCGTTACATCCTTTTGATTTTGACTCTGTTTATTTGGGTTTGGGGTGGACACAGCTGGACCCAATGTGCCGCTGGTTGCGTGCCTTCTGTGAATGTCTGCTGCACTTGCATGAGTTTATTTTCCTTTCCTCCAACATGTCTTTTCCATTTCAAGGTTGACATCTCAGATTTGGATCTAAGGTGGGTAGTTGTCGAGCACCGGGTGCACATTCTGACATTTACAGACACTAGGTGTGGGATTTCAGACACATGGTAGTAAATCAAAGCCACTTCATTTAACCATGATATTATCAATCCAATGTCCTGATGCATCTCAACGCATTGTGCATGCATTCAACGTACTTCATGTATGGTAGCTGATATAATGGGCAGAAACATGGGTTTCTGCTATTGCTGCAAACCTATACATGGAGGAAATAGAAAAGAGAGCTTTAGCGTTATTTTCAGGGACACCATCAAGCTATTGGTTCAGGTATAGTGATGACAGGGTGTAAAATTAAATCTCAGGAAGTCCAACATTTTACTGATCATATCAACTCAGTTTCACTCCATATCTATAATGTTTACAAGTACGAACCCGATATTCAACCAACACAGAATTACGTTTTTAAAAAGTTTATTAAAATGATGAGTAGTGGATGATGAGGCAGGCAAGCAGAACCAGATTTGACCAGATGCAGATAGTGACAGTCCAGACCTTTGAAGAAGGCAGGAGCTGATCAGAACAGGCGATGTGGACCGAGGAACGACCAGAACGAAGGAAGGATAAGAGGAATCATACAAAACAGAGAAAACAATAAAAGGAAGTAAAAATCGACACTGGTGCCAGAGCGAAGAGATGAGATTTAAGAAGTGATTGAAAAAAAGAAAAACTTGTGGAGGTACAGCACCATTAGGGAAACCTACAGGCTTTAAATGACCAACAATCTCCAGTAAAGAGTAAAAAGTCACATGCTCAAACTAGCTAAAAACAGAAGAACTGGGAGCATGGACTAAATGTGAACAACATTGTCACAAGCAGCAGGAGAGGGGGCAACACTATTAGTGGTTCACAGGGGGGACTGCTGCAAATACGAAGGAATGATCATAAACTAAATGCAGCCCTGCTGTGGCGAAAGCAGCATCGATAGGTCCAACCTAGGCAAAGTAGTGACACTGAAATCTGCGACAAAATAATAAATGAAAGATTGTCTACATTCACTGAACAAAGATTATGGAATTATTATGCAGATTTCCCACTAGAAATGTCCTCAAAATACATATAAATGCTTATACAGTACATTCTTTAAATGTTGAGTTTTCCACATAAAATATGGATAATGGCGGCCATTTTCTTTTCTTTGCTGGGAGAGACACGATAGTCACGTGACCAGGTTGCAGGCCATGAATAGACCAAAATAAACGCAGGATTGATATGTTTCCCTCTGAGGACCAACATGGCTTTTACACGTTTTCCAGTGAGAGTAGTTTTCTTTTGATATTTTTCAGTTTTCTGTTGTCAACAGTCGTCCAACATCTGACACGACATTTGCAGTTTATCCTTTTTCCACTTGCGCTCGAGAGCGCTCATGTCTGACACCTTGAGTTGTGTAATTTGACCCGGGTTAAAATTTTGTCTTCAATGCCTGTCATTAGAGGGTCTAGATCAACTCGTGACACAGAGTATTAGAATTACAGAGTATTTCTTTGCTGAGCTAACGAGCCTTTACCTGCAGCAGCAAGAGTAGCTTGGCTTGTGGTTGTGTTTTCGTCGTCGCTCTGTTACGAGTTACGACGAATCTGATTGGTTTATTTGGCCCATCTATCACCAACATAGGCCAATCAGCTAACCAGTATTTTCGCCCCTTCCCAAAATTACTTCAACGGAAGGTTTCCAGATGGATATGCGAAGCAAATCTATCTGGCGGAGTCAGGTAAAGGTCTTGGCTCTTAACACACAGGACTTGGATATCAGAACACTTGTTGAACCACTGAAAGTATGTCCTTGCGGTGTTTAAATACTTGGGCATATATGTTTGAAAACAACATGATAAAGTATTCAAAGACTTCTTGAGAAAATAAACGTTGATACAAAGATGGAATGATCTTTCTTGATCCCTAACTGGAAGAGTGAATATAATTAAAATGAATTTGTTACCTAAACTTATTTATGTATCCCGCAGTGTGTCCCTAAAAGCTGTTTCAGTAGGATTAACAAAATTCATTATTTTTTATGGCGAAATAAAAACTCCAGAGTAAAACTTATTACTCTCCGTGCCCCTTGTAACAAAGGGTGCCTGAACCTTTCAAATTATAGATGCTATTACAGGGCAGTCAAACTTTTTTAAAGTAGCAGGCCGCACACTATTAAGTAGGAGGGTGCACTTATGCTGGTGCCCGAGCCCCGCAGGGGAGAATTTTGAAAAATAGACTCTCCCTGATATATTTTGGAAGCTTTCAAGACAGGTAATTATTTAAACAATAGAGTCAGAGTGCATGTTTCAAATTCAATAAAAGGCAAAAAATGTGAATGATAAATTTTTCAAAAACATTTCTTTTTTATCATTATTCTTAAAACATTATTTTTTCACATGATGTTATCATGTTTTAACAAGGAAGGTAATCTCCATTTGCATAAAAGTTGTTTAATTTGAATTACTAGCACCACATAAAACAGATCAGATTAGGTGAGGTCTATTCATCTTATTATTATTATGCACAGTTCTGTTCTAAAAACGATCGTAACATTTCTTCACGAACAAAGTCAAATTTTTATGATAAAAATACAGGGTTGGAATTTGAAATTGAATTTACATGTTGAATTTATTTCAGTCATATCGCTCTTTTCGAAATCTCTTATCTCAGTTTAATTTCACTTGCACTCATCACACACACACAATATCATATCATCGGCGAGGATTCTAGAGACAGACACAAAATGCATCCCCTGAAAAACTTTGATAATTTGCTGCTGTAAAATTATATTTTATTATATGTAATATTATAGGTTTTTCAGAATAAAAAGCTAATAGATGTGCATAATCAAAAAATATCAGAAATACAATTATAGAGCATTCAGTATTGTAAGAAAGCCCACGCTGTTTCTGGATAAATACATTATTGTATGAGTTAAGTTCTATTCCGTTTTATGCCTCTTTCCTTGTAAGTTTGAAATGTCCCATGCTCCTGAATGCACCATAGCTTTCTGACGCTCGTGAATGCATCACACTGGTTTATGAACGCGGTGCTGTGCACGTTTTATCTTCCGCTTAAGACAAAGCTTTGCGGTTTCAAAACTCACGTCGGCATAACACCGGTCTGTGTTTTGATCGGAAAAGTAGCATCTCGGTTGGAACAAGGAACCCAATCACTCGTTAATGTTGCTCTCAGATGCTAAGCTGATTTTTGGGATGTATAATCGGGGAAATGTAGGCGGCGGCAAGAGCTGCTACAGACGGCGATTTGCCGCCGTTGACCGGCTACTTTTGACTGCCCTGCTATTATATGGCATCTCAGTTTCCCCCAAAATAGAATTGGTTGCACTCTCAGAGGTGTGACATTTGATAGCTTTCTGTCGAACATCTGTTGAAAGCATCCCCCTTATCTTTTTCTTGGGCTCAAAGAAAAGCCTTGCTATCAAATACAAAAGGTCCCATAATCTTGAACACCTTTTTGGGCATGGCAGGAATCCCATGCGTTGCCGGGATTAGAAATCTCACTGCTGCCACAAAACAATCACTTTAAATTCCTTCAAAGTAGACACTGGCTTCAAGATAATTTAGCTAATTTTCCTCGTATACCTAATGAATCCCCCTTTCAAAGGCACACGAGCCTCCTCTACAAGAGGGCGGATATCTTCTATTTAACATTCTGAACAAGAATTTATCAATTTACGATAGACCGTCATTTAAAAACAAGTGAGAGACAGACTTAGGTTGGAACTATGATGCCACCGACTGGCAAAACAATCTGGAACTATCCCAAACAGTTCTCATTTCTACTAAGCACAGACAAATTTAAAATCCAATTTAAAATCTTTCTCAGAGTCTATTTCACCCCACAGAGATTGTATAAACTTAGTGGGAACACTTCTGCCCTGTGCCAAAGATGTAAGATAGACGTAAGCAACCTATTGCATATGCTCTGGGATTGTCTTTGCCTAGAAGATTTTTGGAAGTGCATTATAACCACTGTGTCTCACGTCATAGAGGCTAACCCTAACCTGGATTCTTGGAGATGTTAATATACTTAAAATTACTGAATATAAGACCTTTTTTAGTGTCTTTAACCAGCACTTATGGAAAAAATGCTATTCTTTTAAACGACATCAGAGAACCCACCATTGCAAAAGCATTGGATAAATGAGCTTTCATTAATTACACGGCAGATACAGTTTTTATTCAGAATTCAACCACTCTGACGTTCAATTATCAAATTTCCCTAAAGAAAACAGTAGAAAAAATAGTAAACAGAGCAGTATTGTACGAGTTTGTTTGCAGAACCTGGACTTCCACCAGGCTCTAATTACGGTTGAACGTTACTGAAAAAATTATAATTTTGAGCTCTTTTAATGTTTTGAATAGAAAGGTTGTATCGTGAGCACATATAGTTTTGCTCCCCACATTTCCGCCACTCAAAGCAGAAATACATGACGTGGGGGGCGCACATGCGCACTCAGCTCAGTTTGCCACTTTCAGAATAACTTGATCCTGACAAGGGTTGACATGCATGTCGATCAGCATGTCCATCAGCATAATCATTCGGATTACAATTTCATTACGACTGAGCTTAATCTGACACATTTTTATTCCGATCAGCCGTTCATTGCGATTAAAATTGTCCATGTAAACGTAGCTAATGAGGTGGGTCTGCATCTGTGACGGTCCACCACTAGCTACTTTGTTTTCCATGCAATTAACATGAGCTACTGTAGTTCTGCTGGCACCAGTCTCCAAAGTAGATATAATCTTTTTGCATAAAAGGAGAGAGAGAGAGAGAAAAAAGGTTTTATTTTCACAGATAACAAAAAGTTGCGTTGCTCCATGTCCACCATTGATCAGGCACCTAAGCTTATAAATACATACCTGATTCAAGATAATATAGGGCTATAACCTTCAATAAACTCACGTCATAAACTTCAGCTGACATACAGTTGTTTAGCTGCTTGCTTTAGTACTAGCCTAATGTTAGCATGTTTACTGTGTCTTGATATGCTTATTTATAGTTTAACTTCACAGAAGGAAGTTCCCCACCGTAGGGTTAAAGGAGGTCTACTGAGTATGTTTAAGACAGTCTGCTTGGATCTTAGTATTGCATAAACATCCTAATACATTTTGGATTCCTGAGCTCATTATTTGTGTTTCTTCAGTGGCCATAACTTTTACAGTCAATGTTCACTGCTGATCTGTGCAAAAAGGCATGCTGGATGTTATAAAAAACAAAGACACATCAATTTTTCACTTAGTGCTTCGCCTTTATAGTACATAGACATTTGCTGAGAAAAGAAGGTTTGTCACCTTTTACGGTATCATGATAGCACTAAGAGAAACTGCTGTATTTGCTTTCATTCTTTTCCTTGTAGCTCATTTGAACTTTGAGAGGTTTGTGCAAATATTTTCAGGATAGTTTAGGATAACCTGTGAAGGTCAAACAGAAGAGACCAATCTCCTGTGTCCATAAAGCAACCATGGTCAGAATAAACAAATAGTGGTTTCCAAAAATCTGACTCATATCGATTCAAATACTGTATGTCCACTACCTAGTTTTGCGTAACAGGTTTTTGAAGTTTAATTAAGAAACATTGAACCATCCTTGACTGCAATTACAGGTGCAGGTCATTTGGGTTATGTCTCTAAAAGCTTTGTACATCGAGAGACTGTATGTTTTCTCACTTCTTCATTACTCAAACTTTGTCAGATTGAATAGAGAGCGTCTGTGATAAGCAAGTTTTAAGCCTAGTCACAAATTCCCTGGAGTTTGATTTTAGGATCTGATCCTTCTATAATAATAATGCATTGTATTTATAAAGCTTTTTTCATAAAAAAAATCTCTAAGTGCTACAGAAAAAAGCAACAAAAAACATACAAATTGAGAATACAATAAACTAAAAACTCATGGATCAGGGGGAAATGTTTGTTTAAAGTGCAACTCACCCCAAAGTCCACTTTTTTGCAGATAAACTATATAAACTGGGCCTAAGGGTGCTACTTTTACTTTATTATTTGTTTTTCATTTTAATGTGAACTTGTTTAGTTCTGTAATATTTGTCTTAAAACCATCATACTGGTGGTTGGTAGGGTTAAACAGTGGCTATTGCAGTTGAAGAGCTTGCAGAGCTTGATGAAAACACTGCCCATGACCCCCTCAAAGAGGAAACAGGAACCAGGGTAAACCAAAGCCTGGGGCTTTTAAGTTTGATGCATTTTCATTTGCTTGGGGCCACTTATGTAAAACAGCCCAATGACGTATGGGCGAAGTTGTAAGAAAAACTGCAGTACCACTCCGGTCCAGCAGGTGGCGGCAAGAATATCTCAAAATTTTAAAACAGACAAAGGTAGATTGAGAAGCTGTAAATAGGCCTTATTCACGTCCCAAAAGCTGACTCTGTCTAACCATAACATCCTGAATGTTACGGGCGCCGCCATTTTGATTTGCTCAGTCCCGCCTTCAATCCCAGAGAGCAGCAGTACCGCAGATCGTCACTAGGAGGCGAGGAGCAACCAAGGAACCGGGATAGTGTGGTGTGTAAACGGTCGTCTCGGCTTGGTTAACTGATCCAAGCTCAGACTGGTCTCAGCTCGGGTCGGTTAAAAAAGTGTAGTGTAAACGGGCCTTATGTATCCTGCTACTTCTCTGGACTTCGTAGAAACAGGATGGAGAGTGCACTGGTCTTGCTGATGCCGTTATGGGTCCTCCTCTGCCTTCTCTGCCACGGAAAAAAGGGTATAGAATGGATAGGTTTTTAAACTCGTCATCTCCCTACTGCTCCATACTCCCCCTTGTGGTGGACTATTTAGTCTTGCAGCACACAACCCCGCCCCTTAAGTCTTGTGAATGTAGAGTGTGAGGAAAGTGAAATCCCCTATATGGAAACACATGGGGGGCTTTTGAATAGCCTGGGGAGATTTTGAGGTCTAATGGAAAAGGGTCTAATGATTCTCTATTTCTCTTCCAGACTTACCATGGGGCTCTGCCAATTTTTATCAAGGTGGTGAGCCATACGCTTGTAGTTTTGTATTTTTGCCATACTATTTCCATCTTAGAATCATGGATTGTCATGATTGTCATTTTCAAAGGTTGAAATTATTTTTACAATGTGAAATCTTTAATATCAACCATCTGGCCGTGAAACAGCCTTTCCGCAGTGTAAAAGTGAGAAGAAGCCATGGTTCTGATAATGGACATGGCTTAAGTGACATATTTGGCCGATGAGCTGAGTCCTCTGTTTTGTTATATTTATAAGAGTCACATGTAGCCGGGTCTTTATAAATATGAATATTTCTCCGCACGTTGCTTGTAAGAATAATATTGTGCACACGGGATTGTTTTCAGAAAGGTTTTCATCCACACGAGCCCACACGATACCAACGAGAATTGTTTAAAACAGGCCAAACCATAGGGATAGTGCACCGCAAAGCTAAAACCTATTTCAGCCAGCCAGAATCCTTCAATGGTGATGGTGATGGGAGAGTTGGTGTAAAACAGCTGGTCTCCAAGCGCTCTTTCTCCTTTGCACCTCAAAACCAAGCAAAAGTCGTCTGAACCAGCTGTAATGATTCTAACGCTCCATGTACGCTTTTACTTTGAAGTAAGACAGTAAAAGCTGCGTGACTGCCGAAATAACGTCAGCTGGATATAACATTGGAGATGCCATTGATTTTGTAGCAGTGAATTTGTCCAGTTTAATGTTAAATTGGATACATATTGTAAACAGTCACAAAACCAAGATAAAAATCTGCACCTCCCTGATGCCATTCATTTTTCCTCCTCTGCATGGCCAGGTCAATAACAATGGTCACACATGTGACATCAATGGCGCATTATTTGCAGACTGACTATCTTTATATCCTTTGCAGCTTGCTTAGGGCTTGTTCACACGGCAGGATTTTAAAATAGTCGGTGGACTTTCTGAGAGCCTGAGAGCCGCTACACACAGCGATAAGAAAATCACACGTATAACAGGTTTGCTCGTACAGTGTGTGGTGTCCAGTCATACAGTAAACACAACACTTTACACACAAACAGATTTCACTCTGGATCATTCAGATATCAGACGGGAAATCTTGGGAATCCTCTCAAGATCAAACGTGAGTTCAGAGTAAATAAACATGGACTACGAGGAAGAATAATGCCGCTAGTTTGCAAACTGATTTTAAGTTTATCTTATGAGCCACGCCGATAGTTGCCATCGGTCGGAAGGAGATGATTGGGGCAAAAATTGGGCCAAAAATCCTGCCGTGTGAACCAGCTTGTACAGGCTTTGTGGAGGATGCAATCCTGACTTTTTAAATTCTTGGATTTTAATGGGATTTTTCCTGGGCTATTAATACAATTCAACCACATATTTTAATCAAATGCAGATACATTTAAATTTGCAGTTTAGTTTTAGGTTGGATCCTACATTTTCAAATGAACACGACACCAAGAGTTATAGTAAACAATTGTTGCTGAAATTTAAAATAGGCTTCCACTGCGTCACCCCAGGACTGTTTGCTGTCACCTTTGCTTTTTATACTGCAGACCAACATGGGTCAGAACAGACATGAAAACAGATTCATATTGAAGTATGCAGAAATACCTTGGCACTATTTTAGAAGCTAAATTGAACTTTGAAGCTAACTCGGAGACTGTCATCATCCCCAGGCGTTTGAGTTGTTGGGTTTCTTTTAGGTTTCCATTTTTCTCTGTTCAGATCCTTCTCATTGCTTTTATCCCTACAGTTCCTTCTGCCGTCACCACTCTCAGCTGTTTCTAATTTTCCACCTGACTAATCTCACCATTTTTGCCATTGCCGCTCTCCACTCCTCCTCCTGTGCATAAGCTGTCCGGTTGTTGTTGATGTTCATGGCTGGATTCTTCAGATGCCTCCGTTTTCTGTCATGCTCCTTATCTCTCCATTTGGCATCTGTTCTTAACCTTATTCTCTGCCTTATCTCCTTGTGTCAAACCATTTTGTCCATTTTCTTTACATTTTAGCATTAAAACACTCAACTTGACCTCAGTTCTGTCCTAGTCTTTACCTAACCGAAATATGACAGAGGCAGTATGCAAAAAGGCTAATCAGCGCCTATTCTGTTTAAGGAAACTAATTTTAATATAGACGACTCATCATGACTCATTTATTTTCAATCTGTTTTATCATTTTCATTGGTGTCATGGTTTGATCAGACAACTCTGAAAGAGAGGAGTTCTGCTCAGCAGAAGTATCGTATTAACTGATTGGAGAGCTCCTGGTAGCCACTTCAGTTCGAAACGACGAGTTTCATCTCCTTTCAGCATCTTCCCTCTGGAAGACGATTATTATTCCCTAAATGAATGACCAGGCATTTTAAAAACAGCTTGGGACCAACTACTGATCTAAACAAGCTGAAATGATAAATGATTCCACCATGTGATTTTAATGGACTAAAACTTATTCAGCCTAGATCATTTTTGTAAAATATTTTTTACCCATTGTTTTTTTTTTTTTTATATTTTGTTTCTTGCATATTTATCCTATTTTTAAATGTAGCTATCCTCTTGTGTGACTGTTCTCTGAGATCTTCAGAGAACAGTCAGGTTCATAAACGAATTATACGTGGGTAAATGTTTAGTTTGCAGTTTACCTTTGAAGGCAGTTTGGTTGCACGGTTTATATTTGGGAGTATCAGAGTTAAACAGCGAAAACCAAAAATACTGTTCTGACTTTATTTGAAAAAGTAGACAACCATATATCATTTTCCTTTCACTTACAGCTTTGTGCATTGATCTGTGACATAAAATACCACTGTTTTAAGGTTGGGTTTTTGATTGTTTCATGACAAAATGTGAAGGGTCCAGTTTTGAGTTTATTTTATTTATCTAGCGTTGATTCAGAACAAATGTCTTTTTAAGTCACTTTAAAAACGCCATCTAGTTTATTCACAGAAATAGATAGTAAGTTCAGTCCAAACATAAAGACAGGTTAAAGTCAATTAAATAGTTTTCATTTTATCCTAGTTATTAAACTCTTCAGTCGTGTTTAGTTTAAATTGATAAATGTTTTTCATCTAAGGAAACCCAGCCGATTGCATCCACTCACTGACTTTGCAGCATTCCCTCTTCCTAGGCGACAATGTAGTGGCAGGGAACAGTGCGTCGCATTTAGTCTTTCACCTTACGGCAATCTCTCTTACTTAGCATGCATGTGGTGAGAGCATAGAGAAGAACCACCTTTTAACAGGAATAATAAAGTTAAAAGCAGAAATAACAGCAAATTATGGAAAATTGGAGAGTTGAAAGAGAGTGTAAGCAAAGTAAGATAAAGTAGTCAATATGTGCTCCAGCAGCCTAAGCCTATAGCAGCATAGCTACAGAGATAGTTCAGGGTAACCTAAGCCAGTCTAAATATAAGCTTTGTCAAAAAGAAAGGTTTTAAGCTCCGTCCTAAAGATAGACAGGGTGTCTGCCTCAAAAAAACTAAAACTGGGAGTTGGTCCATAGGGGGATGCCAGATTAATGAAAGATCTGACTCCCGTCCTAAGGGTATGGATGCTTTCAAAGGCACTGGGTATTTGTAATATTCTTTTAATTTTCATGTTAGATCCAGTATTGTTCCTTCACCCCCCCTCCCTTCTAATACTCTTTTTAATTTATTGCCTTCCCTGATATTTCAGCCCCCTCTGTAATATGTGAAGTATATCCTCACGATGTTTAGATAGAGTTTTACCTCATTTGAGCACAACCAAAAGGGGGCTGTGGTTGAAACTGGAAAAACAACCTCTGGCCATGTTTGTGTAGAAATGGGAATGGCATTTCTTTCCTCTTACTTTCTCCTCACGCAGCCTGAAGATTAAAGTCATCAGTCATATTAATGGCATCCATTACAGCTCAGGACTTACCTAAAATAGTGTTAGGAAGTGTAATGAAAACAAAGCAGAAGTTCACCAAGGACGCAATTTATGCTCACAACGTAGAACCTACATGGCTATATTTACACACAGAGCTGGGAACTTTACGGCCCTGTAGGAGAAGAACACAATGAGGTCAGCTTTAAGGTCCTTCATAGGACTTTCAGAATATCCTAACTGCAGCTGAGACTTTTGTTGTTCTGTTTTTTTTTATTATCATTAAAATGATCACATGGTCCATGTTCTGTAATCTCAATCAATTTGGGACTGAATTTGTTACAATAGAGCTGTCACCCAAGATAAACTCAGTGAGTCGGATGTGTTTATCAGAGAGAGTTTTAAGACTTAGTAAGGTAAACTACACATTTCTCAAAATACTCCTATAGTGAAAAACAAAAAGGAAAGGGAGGGAGTTTACACAAAATGAGTATATCATATTTAACATTACCTTATTTAAAACAGAAACACAAAAATTATGAAACTATGTAATTCAATGATTATTACAGTATTATTAATAATTATTAATTATTTAAGCCGGCCCCTGGTGAAGACCTTTCATGACTCTGTGGTGGCCTCAGCCCTCCTCTACGCTGTCGTCTGCTGGGCTCCTGGTAGCGCAGAGCGGGACAGAAGGAGGCTAAATAAACTGGTGAGGAAGGCCACTTCTGTCCTGGGCTGCACTCTGGACTCTGTGGAGGAAGTGGCTGAGAGGAGAGTGTTTTCCAAGCTCACATCCATCATAGACAACACCGTTCACCCCCCTGCATCAGACTGTAGAGGAGCTGAGCAGCTCCTTTAGTGACATACTTAGACATCCTGTCTGTAAAAAGGAGCGCTACCACAGGTAATTCATCCCTGCTGCCATCAGACTATACAATGCTGCACTATAACTGTAATAACCGTGCAATAACTAGAGTGCAATTACTATTTAATACCCTGTGCAATAATCCTGTTAAATAAACGACTTCAGCTGGTAGAGTTATCTCAATTACCTCACTGTTGTTCCTTTACCTGGTACCACTTTAATGTACAACGTCAATCCATATGTATATAAGTCACCTTAAATGTACATAAGTCATCTTAAATCTTTGCTTTATTTTTTCTCGATCCACTGTATATATGTGGATGCACTGTATATACCTCATGCACCTTTTCCTTCTTTTGATTATAAGAGCCGGCGTGACACGTGAATTTCTCCACTGTGAGATCAGTAAAGTCAAACGTATCTTAATGTTGTCTGGAACTTTGATACATAGACATATAGCAAGAGACCTCAGGGAGAGCGTTGACAGTGAATCCTTTTAAAGTAAGTCACACTTGTCATGTACACAGGAAAAAAATTTACCAATCACTTTCTTTCAACTATATTGCCAAAAGTATTCACTCACCTGCCTTGACTCTTATATGAGCTTAAGTGACATCCCATTCCTAATCCATAGAGGTTCAATATGACGTTGGTCCACCCTTTGCTGCTAGAACAGCTTCAGCTCTTCTGGGAAGGCTGTCTGCAAGCTTCTGGAGTGTGTTTATGGGACTCTTTGACCATTCTTCCAGAAGCACATTTGTGAGGTCACATACTGATGTTGGATATGAAGTTCTGCCTCTCAGTCTCAGCTCTAATTCATCCCAAAGGTGTTCTATCGGCTTGAGGTCAGGACTCTGTGATGGCCAGTCAAGTTCATCCACACCATACTTTATGGACCTTGCTTTGTGCTCAGGTGCACAGTCATGTTGGAAGAGGAAGGGGCCAGCTCCAAACTGTTCCCACAAAGCTGGGAGCATGGAATAGTCCAAGATGTCTTGGTATGCTGAAGCCTTCAGAGTTCCTTTCGCTGGAACTCCATAATCCCCCTCTGCCATACTTTACACTTGACACGATGCAGTCAGACCGTTCTGGCAACCGCCAAACCCAGACTCGTCAGGTTTCCAGATGGAGAAGCGCGATTCGTCACTCCAGAGAACACATCTCCACTGCTCTGCAGTTTAGCGGCAGTGTGCTTTACTCCACTGCATCCAACGTTTTGCATTGCACTCGGGGATGTATGGCTTGGATGCAGCTACTCGACCATGGAAACCCATTCCATGAAGGTCTTTGCGCTGTTCTTGAGCTAATCTGGAGGATACATGAAGTGTAGAGGCTTGTAGTGATTGGGAGCGACCCATTCTTTCACAGATGTTTGTAGAAACAGTCTGCAGGCCTAGGTGCTTGATTTTATACACCTGTGGCCATGGAAGTGGTTGGAACACCTGATTGCAATAATTTGGACGGCTGAGCAAATACGTTTGGCAATATAGCGTATATAGAATGATCAAGACTTTCATTCAAGTTCATTCCCAGCTACAGAGAAAAATGTCAGTTTTCGATTAAATATCTGGTAAATTTAAAAGCTGCCCTCTTCGTATCTCCCTTCACTACATCCAGTGTGAAGATGTAGGAAGATTCATGTGGTCTTTTGCTTTTCCTCCATATTCAACATCCTCTGCCCAACATGTCCACCGTCCTTCCTCCGCACCTATCCAAACCATCACATGCTTTCCTCTCGACCTTTGCCTCCAAACTGCTTAAGCTGAGTGCTCTTTCCCATTAACTGTTTTTTTTAAGCCTATTCATTCAGTTCGCTCACACTGACAATGTTACCATCTTCAGCTTCACTTCCAAACCCGACATCATAGCATCTTCTAAGCTAGCCTTCAGTCACAGATACAGCTCCTGCAACACTTTTACTTTTACATGGAGTGTAATTTTAAAGTTCTTAGAAATTCTTAACACTGCAGATGAATACATTAATAGCGTACCGCGAGCGAGCTGTTTTTAGAAACCTAACATCACGATGACGTCACATCACGTGGTACGCAGTAGGGCAAGCTTGCATAGTCCGCCGCTGTTTCGCTGTAAAAGAGACGTGCGTTACCCTTGGTTTTACTCGGTAAACGACTGCTTTTTCCAAATCTAAGACCATGTTTTTAAACATTGTTGCTATGGAACGTGCAACAGCGACTCGAGGTACGCTGATCGGCTGCATATGAAGGATGTTTTCTTCATTACTTTCCCAAAATTGAAGAACGCCAAGGAGAAATGTGTGCGCTTGGTATACCGGTGCGGTCGGCCTACATATGTAGCAAGCATTTTGTCGGAGGAAAGGGCCCGACCAAAGAACATCCTGACCCAATTCCAGCGACATCAAGTAGTGAACAGGTAAGAGTATTTTGGTGACCGACATGTTAATAATGAAGCGCCTGCTACCATGATAGCATATAGGCTATCATGGTAGCAGGCGCTAACTTGATACCCTGCTACCAGGATAGCTTATTCAAAAACATTTCCAATAAGACAAACATTAAACATATACCGATCCCTGGACGGTGATTACAAACAAAAAAACGGCCGACGATGCCATGACCGCCGCGCAGGAAAAAAAAACAAAGCTTACCGTTCATCAACTCGGCCAGTTTTCCAGTCTTTTTAAGCCCTCGACACTCAAGCCATCGTTTGAGCTGAAGGTTGGTGTGTTCTTCGACAGTTCGACCAGTAAACCGTGTGCCTGGGACATCGTCTTGGGAAAGTTTAATGGCTGTAAAGTCGGTCATATCGCTGGTTTTGTTGTGCGTGTAATAGCTGGTTGCTACGGGCGTTCTCTACCTGTATGCCCTACCTAAGCGGCAAAAGGGGCGTTGCTCTTGAGTCGGTGACGTCACGTGCGCGGTACGCTATTTCAACACACTGTGCACAAGTTATCCCTCTATACATATATTTATTTTCTGCGTTTTTTTTCTCCACTGACAACAACACTTTGATTGCAGACCCAACGAGGCCTCACTGTTTATGTTTTTTAGGTTCCAAGTTTACCCGTCCTGTTTTTTTTAGACTTCCAAAGCTCCATGTAGCTTTTGTTGTCCGGTACCGTGCCAGTCCAGCTGCAGCCACGTGCCATGTGCTTCTTCTTTCATCTCTTTGGTTTTGTAACCCCGTCTTCAACCGCCTACAACTGGAGGCCTGTCTCAGCACCTCAGACTAAACAGAGAGCAAAGTCACCCGCTCAGGCCCTGGTCTGCACACACCCACGCACGTATAGAGAGGCTGTCACGCTCCATTACTGTTTAAGACGGTGCGCTTTAACACGTCTACAGTTCACGTCGGTCCCGACCAGATACGTGACTAACACTTTATAAACCTTTCAGCGTCGTAGTACAGCGTAAACAATCCTTTTTCACTACAGTATGGACTGACGCCTGTTACGACCTAACGCCAGGCTTTTAATTCAGCCACATATAGGCCAAGGTGCCTGTTCCTACTGAGCCCCTGCAACATTCCTGACTCTGGTGTCAACCCTCTAACTGGGCATTGCTCAGCACATCAACTCGCTCAAATGTCTTTATTTGTAAAGCTCAGTGAATGATCTGCATTTGGGCTGTTGTTCCACTGCCGCCACAAAAAAAAGATAACGGACTTTATTTGCCATGCTTACGCTCATCCCTTGCGCTATTCTGTCTCTCTGTCTGCCCCAGATGTGGACGAGTGTCTGGACAACAACGGAGGATGCCAACAAGTGTGCGTGAACACAATGGGAAGCTACGAGTGTCAGTGTACAGAGGGCTTCTTCCTCAGCGACAACCAGCACACCTGCATTCACCGCTCCGATGGTAAGACTTGCGATAAGGAAATTAATGAGATTCCAGTCGTGGTAAACAGTGGAGGAAAAGCATTATTGTTCAGGTTGTAATAGAAACTACCCGTCTTTTCTGGGTTGGGCGATTACAGCGTTGTGTACCTTCCCCTCTCAGACAGACGGTTGACTCTGGAACATGTTGGCATACACCAGCAGTCCAAATAATGTCAAAATAAGCCCAAAGTATAACTCCACCACCACCGTGCTGTGTATTTTTTTGTGCTGTGTTTTAGCCAGAGAAGTAAAAATGCATTATGCAATGTGGCCTTGAAAACCTTAGTTTTGATGTCTTATTTGTAAAGATATAAACTTGGCGTCTCCTGAGAATGCTTCCATGCTTTTTTTTTCTACTTTTGTCTCTTAATTTACTGTAAATAATTTTGATCTTTTACCTGCCGGCTGAGGCCTGAGGAGTCTGAGATGAAGATTAATTTGTTTCGTTTGTCATTGGACTGGACACTCTGACCATTGGGATGAATTAAGGACGAGTCTAGAGAAGATTTACAGCTGCTTTGAATATTTTTCACTTGATATGTAAAACCTGATTAAGTCTCTGAACTTAAATAGTTAAAGTTGAAATTCTGAATAAGGAAGTACATTCATTACGAAAAAGTGAATCTAATTGAAATCAGTTCATTTCAATTCAGTTTATTTGTGTAGCGCCAATTAACAAAAACATATCGAAAGAAAGAAATCTTTATTTGTCATTGAAATTGTACATTTCAACGAAATTTCTCCTCTACATCCAACCCTTCCCTTAGGGAGCCGTAGGCAACTTTATTTTCCCCACTGTTTAGTTTTTCTACAGCGCCCGGGGAAGGGCGCTGTAGAAAAACTAAACAGTGAAAGGGGCTAAGGGTCAGGGAGTCTTTGTGGCAGTCTGTGCAAACTGGGTACTTGCAGCATTCTCAGTGCGCAAGCGTGCCGATTCAGGAGTACTTTCTACGTGAGAGAAAAGTAAAAATATATTGCCAGTAGGGAGGGAGACTCAGCTAAGCAGTTGGACGGTGAGACGGTTTTCAGGTCAAGAGCGCATACAGGTAGTCTCCACCCCTTTTCTATGCAGCCCTTTTTCCCTCACTTTGAGTTAGATGTTTAGCAAGACTGTCAGGAAACTATATCCTGAATGTACATTTAAAATGGCATTCAGGGGGCACATTAACATGTGACAAGGGGAAGCTGGAATTGAACCCACAACCTAAAGATTGCAAGGCAACTACTCTACACAGTGAGTTGCAGGCACCAGCAACACTTTGATAGGCCACTGCTATAATAGCATTTATAGTACATTTGACTTATTCTGCTGTATCGTATTAAGCTGAAATACATGTAATGCATCCATTTAATATTGGCGGTGTTCCTTAAAGCAGCCCTCTATTGTCTTACTCAGATCTTCTTCAAAGGTTTAATCAGTGGCAGCAGTGAGAAAACTCTGATTGGGATATGAGCAGGAGCTCCTTTCTCCTTTCATCCACTCACACTTATGCTCCGTCACGAACAATAGACACATGCAAGCTCCCGTGAATGGGGACAGTGTGTTGGAGAACTTCAAAGACATATGGGATGACGGTCATTTGTCATCTATTAATGGGCGCAAAAAGGAGGAATGGGCTTGTGGGTAGAGACTGAGGGTGAGGACAGAGAGGTCAAGTAAAGGAGGAGGCGGTGACCTCCCCCCTTTTGTCCTGTCCCTCTTTACTCTGAGTGCTCACAGTGTTGGTGTGGTCGGCGTGAAGGCATGTTAGAAGGCTCTTTCAGGATGTTAGAGGGCTCTTTGTGGAGGAGAGAAGCAAAATAGGTGCACAAACAGATAAAAGTTTGCTCACTGGGAAACTCTGTCAGCCAGCAAGCACATTCTGTCTTTTCCTGTCATTCCAAACTATTTTTGAAGCTTAAGTATGCATTGCATCGGGGGGAACCCTGGGATTGCTTTTCCTCTACCGTTCACAATGATTATAATTACCCCGGATTTAACAGGACTCTTAAATCCAGTTTCTTTTGGAAAATTAAAAATGTCCCCCAAAAATCTGACATTTAAAAGTTTCATAAACATTGTGACTCGAGTTTTTGGAAAACCAACAAAGTCTTCTCGATTTATTTATAACCAGCATTAATCGGCGGCTGTGCTGTACATTTTCCAAATCAGAAGTTCCTCTTCCCCTGCATGTAATATCTGTACTCCTGTCAGAGGGATGCTGACGGTAAACAAGCAGTAAAAACCTCTAGGTAGAAGTCTGTAACGTCTTGCTCTGGCTGGCTATACTGAGTGTTTAACCCCCACCCCCCCAAACCCCACCCCCCACTCTGTCCCATTTCTACAATCAAACGCTTGTTTGTACTGTACCACTCCAGGCCAGGAATAGCAGTAGAATCCCCGTGTTCCACAGGAATATTCTCGCTCACACTCTTTCCATCTTCCATGTCACGGTCCACTTTTACTCATACGTGAATCCCAACCGAGAAGCTGTTTGTATTCAACTAAGTACACCCTTGCTAAGTCTTCCCCTGGATTTATGATGGGAACTAGCCACAGGTATGTGTTAACATCATTCCAACAGCTAAAGATACCGGCAGGGAATCCATCCATCCATCTGTTATATATAATATTATATAATAGAATAATATTTCTAACTTTCTTACCTCAGAAGATATTATCCCTCTAAAAAAAACCTGTGAAGTCGCAACGGCAGATGCTAGCTTTTTCTTTCTTCCGCCAATGCGAGTGCAGTTCAGCTCGTCTCCAGAGGGGGCAGACACCACCTGTGCAATGCACCTTTAAGCCTAGCACAAATGTTTTTTTTTTTTCTTTTCCCGCCATTATGATTTGTTTTCTTGAAACAATAGTTTAAAGCGCAGGGCCTAGGAGTTAGCCCTGTAACCAGTGGGTTGCCGGTTTGAATCCCTACTCAAACCGTCTCCGTTGTTGTCTCCTTGAGCAAGACACTTTGTGACTGTCGTCAGTGGTCAGAGGGCCCCGTGGCACCGATTGTATGCCAGCTGTGGTTCTGTCAGTCTGCCCCGGTGGCTTTAATATAGCTCACCATCAGCAACATGTGAATGTTGTGTTAATTGCCTTGTGGTCCTCAGGAATTGATAAACTATTTTCCATTTATCCTTTAAAATCTTAACCAGAAAGTTTTTCTTTCTTTCTTTCAGATCCAATTAACTTTAAGCGTGTCTAATAATGAGTTTGGAATAGGTACTGTTTCTCTGGATTAAAGATTTTGCTTAGAAATGTCCTTTAGTTAAAAAAAGTAAGCCTTCCTGCTTATGAAACTAACCGCTTCACACTTGTTTGTCACTTGTAGCAACAGTACTACAAGAAATTATTAGCTGAAGAGTAATTTTTCATACTGTATTGAGTTGTTTTAATTGCTCCCTTCATCTAAATTATTGATAATACATTTTGGACATTGGAGCAACTGTCAATGTCTATATATTCAGCCTATTAAAAAAAACAACATCCAGTAGAATCCTGTTATATGTGGACACTGTATATGATATTTATTTGCAGGAATTTCTGTGGCTGAATGCTTGTTTGTTTTTTCTTCTGGTGGAAAAAGGTGAAAACGGTTTAGTGTGACAGGATGTGTATGGGTGCCTTCTTTTACCTACTGCTTCCAGTGTAAGCTTAGAGAGGCATCCTCTGTGTCTGGGGACCTTCTCTCGCTGTTTTACGGACAGATGCTTCAGCAACTACCTGTGCCACCTCAGCTTCATCTCCGGATGCCAGCACATATTCTTGCAAACTGCATCCTTTACACAACCGGCCTTTGGTCTGGAACTATGTTCTATTTGATCCATTCCTTTTTGGTTTACAAAGGGTTTCCACTTACATGTTTAAGTTAAAATTTCGTCCTGATGATTTACATGCCATTATGGTTACTACCTTGGCTAAAGCAAAAATAAGGACAAGGGCAATGATTGCATTGAGGTTTGACAACCTGGAACCAAAAAATATTCATATACTTTAAGAATTGGAAGAAAGTCACACAATATATTTTTAACCTCATGGCTAGGGCACATCTGGCAGTTTGGATAGTTGATTCTTAACATTTTTAGTTATTGTATTGTTTTTTTTTTCTTTAACAGACTTATCTGGCTGTTTTATTTTCTTTAAGTTCACACTTCGGTTATTCATATATTAGCCCAACTAATAAACAAGTACATTTAAAGAAATGAGAACATCATAGAAAATGAATCAGTAATGTCAGTAAGTCAATGCAAAAAGTTCCACACACTGTGATGTCAACCATCTCCAATAATAAACGATCCAATCACACTCGTTCGTCAGATTAAAAGTCGAAAATAATTGTTAGTTAGGTATTAAACATACCTTTCATTAAGCCTACATCTCTGTAAAATGTTTAATTGTTTTGATGTAATATTCTAATCTAAGCCTTAAAGGTGTTTTCATTAATATTAGCATTGTAAGCAGAAAATCATCATAATTAACAAAAATAATGGTTTTAAAAGTTGAAGTTAGTTATCGGTGTCATGTGTTTTACTATTTGAATTGATCTCTTTCTCAATCCATCTATTGTCTCTACCTATTGTCCAAAATGAAATCAGCACCTCCCTTAAGCTTGTCAGGAGGGGAAAGCGTGAAGTGCTCTAAAATGTCCTACTATTCAGCCGTGCTGCACCTCAGATCATTACTGACTGTGCAAACTTCTCACTGGACTTCAAGCAACATGGATTCTGTGCATCTTCACTCTTCCTCCAGACCTTGAATTTTATGTGAAAATATACTTTGTACCACCGAGTAACAGTCCAATCCTTTCCCTCCTCAGCCAAGGTAAGACACCTCTGACATTGCCTCTGGGATATTTAACATGTTGGATTGCCTAGGCCCCTGAGGAGAAACGAGCACGCAGCCTGTTGAATATGACATGTAGCCAATCAGAAAGCGAGGAGAGGGAAACCCCGAGAGGAAAAAAAAAAAAACACAGCTACCTCCATATCACAGGGAACGTAGAGTCCACTGGCTGCGTTGTATCCACCTCTTTAACCAGCGTTTTTTCTTTTTGTTGTGTTTTTCATTGTTAAAATTACTCTTTCCCGTCATCCATGTTTATTTTCTCTGACTTCATGTTTAATCTTGAGCGGATTTCCCATCTGAATTATCCCGAGTGAAACCTGTTGGCGTGTGGTGTGTTGTGCTTGCCACCTGACTGGACACCACACGCTGTGCGAGCAAATCTGTTTAATCTACACGTTCGCCTCCATCACCACCAAAAAATAAAAAGTAAGATAAAAAAACACTGCAAAAAGCATTTTAGGAAGCTGATGGTCGCTGAGCGCTGCATGGGTGTGAGTGTAAGCGCAAATGTGCTCTGGGGGTTGGAGAGCACCGGACAGGGAGGTGTAGCCAGTCTCCTTTGCAGGGTATAGCAGAATGCAATGCTCAGAGTCTAAAGCAGCATATTGGCCATCATTGGCCAGGAAATATTTGATTGGCCAGGAAATATTTGATTGGCCAGGAAATATTTGAATCCGTGAAATTGTGTTTCCTTCTAATTCTCCCCTTTAAGCATTTCCAACCGTGCCAATACATCCACCGCGCAGCATTACGCACACCTTGTCCCAATAATCTGTTAATCTGGTCTTCAGCAGAGCCAAAGGTGATCATCGGGAGATGTGATGGTTGCAAACCCCGATAAAATGTTGTGTGGGCTTTTATCTAAGAGTTTATATGGCTCATGGACTTTTATTTATTTGAAAGGTCCTTTTGTATGGTTACGTGTCACACTGCGGTTTTGAATCCTGATGATGAAGTCGATTTATTATTAAAGTCTGATATAGAGTGAAATGAATTGAAAGGAATCATGATGCAGTTTGGCTGTGATTTATCACTTTACCATCTGCTTCAACAATTTTCCCATCATCTTTTTTTTTTTATAGTTCCCACCCTTTGCGTGGATAGTGGGTTACACACGTTTCAGGCATCTTTTTGTGTGTAGCAAAACTTTATAAATGAGACCCCAGATCCATAATGTGATTTTTTTAGCAAGTGAAATACCGTATTTTTTGATTATAAAGCGCACTAAAAATCCTTACATTTTCTCCCAAATTGATATATAATCTGGTGTGCCTTATAGTCCAAAAAGGGCCCACACTACAAATCCCCGCCCTATTTGTAATGTGACACTGGCTCCGTGCCTGGGTTTGACCCACTATGTTCATAGTGGTCCTTAATATTAATGTCATCGCTCTTCAGAAGAAAACCTTCTAATTTCTCCACGCCCCTTGGCCAATCACTGAAAAGCAATGAGTTCACACAAAACTCCTCTCGAGTCCGTACGGTTTGACCCAGGTCTTCAGCAGAGTTGAAGGAACCCGGGCTGGCCTTGAATAAAACGGCTCCAGAAACATTCAACAGTGAGTGGACAATAGGAGCTGGTAGAACTTACTCTCCTTGAGAGTCTCAATGAATGTCTGCTGGACAACTGTCAAGCCTTCAGTCTTTCCTGTGACTGTACAGACCAAACGCCATTTATATTTTCAAAATATGTTTTACAGGCCGAATGTAATATGCACATTTTCTGAGCATATGAATTTGAGGTTCTCCTTAGCTGTAAGCTATATTAGTTTTAAATAACACAAATAAATGCTTGAAATACATCACTCTGTGTGCAATGAACTTATCTGATTTTCCCTTTTTGAATTTGAATAATCAAAATCCAATTTATTTTAAGAATATTTTATAAATTACTGAGGAGAACGTGTATCTAATAATTGGTTTATATTGGTTTTATATTAATTGTTATATATATATATATATATATATATATATATATAGATAGATAGATAGATAGATAGATAGATAGATAGATAGATAGATAGATAGATAGATAGATAGATAGATAGATGTGTGTGGTGTGTGTGTGTGTGTGTGTGTGTGTGTGTGTTGCATGATGTGTATATGTGTATTTTTTAAGAAGATTCAGAGCCCTTGTACTAGATGATATATCTACATAGCAGATGTTTCACCATACTGAGATGCTGCATATGTTCATACAGCAACTACCGCTCACAGTATAAGCGCCTGGAGGAGGAGCTAAAGTGAAGATTGCAATAATAAACTCTTCTGTTTGTGGATCTTTTCCTCAATATAATTATGCGTGAGCCATTAATTCTGTGGTAACATGTTGCTAAACGGTAAAACAAACTGAAGGAAACGATCTATTTAAAAGTACGTCCTGTAGTTCACAAACAATATGTATATTCAGAGGGCCGTGTTCTGAGAGAGAGGAAGCCAAAGAGAGAAGGGGATTGTGGAAACAGGGCATGGGGGAGGTGTGAGTGCTCGGGCAGAAAAACAGAAAAAATAAACACAGAGACAAACATGGTGGACTTGACAAAAGTTGTTTATTTGGAGCTGTGGAAGGAGAGGAGGCAGGCTGAGGCTAAGGCCACTGCGCTCAAACACAAACGCACATAAAGTCATGACGGCGCAGACATTCATTGGACACACGCCGATTCACACACTCACGCACACGCCCACATGCGCAATGTTCTTCATGATGAAGGAATTCTCACTTTAAACAAACCAAAGCAGGAAACTGGAGGTACAGAGAGCTTTAAAATGACAGGCCTGGGACACGTGGGAAGCCTAAGTGCAGGGAGCTCTGTCTGCCAAGCTGTCAATGAGAACTACAATATGAAACTCCCACAAGTTTAAAAACAACTTACCTGTCAAACATCCACAAACCTATGTTTAAAATCAAGACCACGTATTATGTGTAGAAGCATTTATAGTCCTGGCTGAAATCTAAAATTGGAAAAAGTAAAGGCATCCTATGGAGAAAAGTAGCTTGGTTGATAGTGAGATTAATTGGTGTCTGCCGTTGTTGTCCACACTCTATAGTACACGGGTACGAAATGTTCTGTTTATGGGTAGAAAGTGGAAGCAGAAAGGGATAAATGGCCAATGGGGATGTTTTGGAAGGTATCCTGGAGGGTAACATTAATTGGGTTGTATAACCCTGATGGCTTCAAAATGCTTTCTGAATAGAGAAACTGGTGTGAATTCGGTCAATTTTTCTACAAAAATTGTATTCAGAGATGTTTTTGTGGGTCTGTTCCCTTTGCTCTGATCTTCCCTAAGACTGACTAGTCCATTCTAACAGCTTTTCTGTGGAATATATTGATAATTTGCTATGTGTTTGGATCGATGTCTTGCTGAAAAATCGTATCTGCATTTCACCTTTAGATCCTTATCAAGAATGTTTCATTACATTTCTCATTTATCTTTATCAGTTGTAAGAAATAAGTAAAGTAACATTACCAATTTCTGTTCTGTTCCCATCTCCAAGCCTATCCATAACAAATGCCATGTTGAAGTATTTGGGAGTACATATAGTGAGTGTGCTTGGTACCAGGCAACCTTGTACCAAAGATTATAAATTTGATTTGTAAACAAAGATCCAAATCCACATGTCTGATAACACAATAACAAAAGAAATCACCTTGGGTGCTTGGCTGAAGAAAGGAGCCGAGCTGTCAAATAATCACCAACAGGTAGTGAGTTGGATCCTTTGGTGGAGGAGGCATCGGACAGACCAGGGAAAGTAACTAGAAGAAATTTAGAGATAGATAGCTATAGAGAGGGACTCTCTGTTGGCCTCAAGGAAGTTCTGCAAAAACCCTAGAGCGACTCAGAAAGTGAAGAAAGATAGCACCCCAGATTGTGTTTGGTATGTTGGGAGTACAGACCAGACTGAGGATATGACTGAGGTGGAATCAGCCATTGATGAAGCTCCCTTATCTGCTCATCATGTCCTTTAGAGAGGAGGCAGCATCTCAATGTGTGTGGGAGTGCAAGTCCATTAGTATGGAAGAGATTGTTATTGTACTTCCTCAGCTCCCTCAACTCTGAGGGCATGGGAACCAGCTTATAAAGGGTAGCTTGCCCCCATCAGGTTGGTAGGTCAGTTTCTCAATCTGAGGAAAGTAGCTAGGGAAAGATGGAGTCACTTGTACCTTGCATCTTGGTGTTTTAGTTGCAGTCCATATCACATGACCATAAATGAAAGTCGGAACATAAACAGAGTTTCAGCTTTTTCTTCGCCATCACTGCAATAGCTGCATTATGTCAGATGAGGACCCTTTCAGTCTATCTCCAGCTCCACCTTACGCCAGCATCATTAATTAACAGGATATGGCACAGGAAGGACAGAAATGCACTCTGTGGTAGCTCCGTAATTTTTTTTATTTTTTTTTAAACAGTTTAGTGGAAAATCCAGTCCATTTTAGTTCCCTGATGAAGATGTACCGTTGTCGTGCCTTCTTCACCAGGTGTGAGGTGTTCATAGCCAAGGAGAGGTCAGAGGAGATGTGAATGCTCAGGCAGGTGCTGTCCACAAGCTCTGCCCCCTCCCCCTCCCCCCAACACCCCCTGTATTCAGAGAGGAGCATGTTCAGTTCCTGGACCTATTGTAGTCCAATATAACCTCCTTGGTCTTGGTGGTGTTCTGGATGAGGTTGTTCCTGGAGCACGACTCTGTAGTGTGTTTCGTCATTGATGAAAATAAGACCCACCGCAGTGGTGTTGTCCACAAACTTCACTCCCATGTTTGTGAGGTGGATAGCAGAACAATCATGGGTGAAGAAGGTGAAAACAGCAGGGCTGAGAACACACCCCTGCAGCATTCCGGGGTTGTGGTCAGTGGGTGGAAACACGTTTCCCCGGTGCCTGTTGATGAGGAAGTCACTGATCTAGGAGGCAAGTGATGGTTGTTTTGTTTGGAAGGGGCACAATGACGGAGAACATCAAGCTGGCAGGGACCATTCAGATGTACACAGAGAGGTTGAAGATGTCCAGAAAGACCCCAGCTAGTTAGTCAGCACTTGATTTTAGAGTCTGACCTGAAGCCATGTCTAAACGTGTAGCCTTGTTGAAGGAGGAGGTCACTTGGTTCAGCTGCAGGACAAGTTGTTGATGCTGCACCTCTGCTTGAGCAAGATGTTCAGACTCCCTGCTGCTTAGGGGGTTGACACACGGGAAGAAGCTGTTTAAGGGGTCAGGAAGAACTGGCTAATTGCTAAGCTGCCGGTCACTGTGCTTGTAGTACGTGATGGTCCTGATACCTCTTCACATATTGTTAAGGTTTTTGCTGTTGAAGTGGTCCTCGATGCGCTGCTTGTACCTATGCTTTTCCTTCTGGAAAAGCATAGATACAAGTCTGTCTCTTGATCTCAGTGCTGCATCCCGGAGCCTCAGCAAGGACCACGCAGTGCTGTTTACCCATGGTTTCTGGTATGGAAACCTTCTGATTGTCTTTGTGGGTAGGACATCACCAGTGCAGAAGTGAATATATGACAGCATAGATGATGTATAGTCCTCCAGATCAGCACCCTCTTTAAACACCCCCCAATCTGTGTCCTATGATAAAATTGTATAGCTTTTATAACTTAACATTAGTTGTAGACTGGAGGTATGCTACAACAATAATAAAAGACCAAAAATAACTAGTTTAAATGGTATGCACTTAACTGCCAGATATTCCAGATCAGGGGAGTAGAAGGTTCCGATCATCTTTGCTGCCGTACACCAACGTTTGTAGATGTATATTGGTCTGCTCTCAACAAAGAGTGGCCTGCTCGCTCCATTGTGGCATCAGGTACATTTCCATCCAGCCAGGTCTCCATGAAGACTGCTACACAGCTGTCTGTCTTACATGTGGCTATTCTCAGCTGTTTTTTGGCAAGGGATCTTAAATTGGCCAGGAGGAGAGTGGGCAGAGCTGGACTGTGTGGATTGGCCTTTAGCCCGGTGCGGAGGGCACTGCGTCTGCCTCGTTGTGTTTTTCCTTTACGCTCACGCTGGCATCTAGGCCTCAGAGGCAGGGAGCGAGGCGCTTCTGTTATTAGATGTAGTTCAGGTGAAATAAAGTCCGGTTTTGGTGGTGGGCACGATCTGTAGAACCCCGGGGTTTAACCTCAGTACAAGCAGATCTTCTACCCTATACTGGATTAGAACTTGGAGTGGTGATGACAAGCACAAAAACGCAAAGACAAACAAAAAGAGCTGGTGAGGTCTGCCAGTTGCAGCCATCTGTGATACCATCTTGTGGCCCGTTCTATGACTGGGGGATCCAATGACGATGAGTTGTTGCAATGGCCGGAGCAAGCAGATCGGGCTGGCAGCGACAAAGTAGCCCATTTCTCAGCTATGTTCAGCCAGGCTGTACTTAGCCTTGATCACAGTTTGAGATGTCAATTTTGCAGTAAATGGTCACTGCAGGTCCCAGGTGCCATATGCCATTGCAGACAGCAAGAAAAGAGGGCGTTTTAAATCTGGGGGACAATTTTATAGGATCTCAGGAGGCATCCTGCTGTGAGGGCAGTCCTAAGAAGGGTCCCACCGTCGCATATATCTCACGGCTATAAGGTTAATATCTGATATTTATATTCATCATAGCTGAGGCACTACACTTTCTGCTATTCTTCTTAACTCTTGATATACTCCTAGACCAGATTTTCTCTGTAGTTTATGCTAATATGTAATACAAGTGCACAGAAACAATCTGGTCTTTAGCCAAAACTTGATCTCACTCCCAGGAGATAGGACTTGGCTTGTATGATTTAAAGCTCACAAACACTGCAAAGTCTACCAGTTTCATTATTTTACAGCCTCAAGTGGAAAACCTCAACCTCTGGCAAAAGTCACCAAGGGGTTTTGTAAACAAACATGGCCTGCTAAGATGACTCATATTACTGGCATCAAAGGTCTTAATTCCTGTGGTAAAAGATGCTTAAAATCAAGAGGGTCATGTTTCTTTTTTTTCTTTTTTTCTTTTTTTTTTTACAATCGCTTCTGAGCTGAAAACATCTCCCTCCAAAGGCTCTTCAGACATATGATGGTCTAGCTAGCCAATGCTGAAGTAAATAACTCGTCTTGCCAATTTGATGTGTGTTAGGTTAGAGACAGATGCAGGAAGTGAAAGAAAGAAAGCAAATGAATGAGTTAGAGGTGTGTGTGTATGTGTGTGTGTGTGTGTGTGTGTGTGTGTGTGTGTGTGTGTGTGTGTGTGTGTGTGTGTGTGTGCATAGACTGCCTATTTGACAAAGAGATTGGCGAGGGATATTAGAAAGGCAGAGTCCTTATTTAAAGAAGTTCAATGCACTCAGCTAAAGAAAAGCTCTCATTGAAATTCATGGCTTAGCACCTATAGCTCTGTGGTTTAAACAGACCAGTGAGAGAGACTCACAGTCAGCGTCTGACAGATTTCAATTAAAATAGCATTTACAAGGGATGGATAGAAAAGTGTAGAGAGGAAGAAGATGGGAGTTTAGGGGAGTTTCCTTCTATATACTATAGTTTTTGTTCTTATATATATTATTATTTGTTCTCTATTAGATAATAGCAATTCCAACCACCTGGAAAATCACTTTTATTGATGCCAGCTGCCCTCCATTCACTGATAAATTCTAAAAACACAATAAATGGGAAATATTTGAGTCATCTTCACAAAGAAGAGAGCAGTTGTTCATAACACAACTAACGTTTTTGGAAGACACAGAGTCCATATTCTTAAACATTTGATCTTCCCATCAGATCACTGGTTAAACCTAGTTGCTAAATGTGTGTTGGTTATATTCTGACTATTAAACAATAACAATTAAAATGCTGATACTGCAGTGATCTACAATAACACAAAAGATGACATTGTGAACTAGTGGTCAGGTGACCACTTTGATTGGCTTTATAAGGAAGATCAACACACCCGTTGTCCACTCAGATGTTGTTCCATCACAATACCCTATGATCTTCAGCCTACCATCTGTAGCGCAAGTATTGCCCCTGGGGCAACTGCGGCAGAGTAGTCGTCTTACAGTCGGAAGGTTGTGGGATTGATTCCAGCTTCCTCTGTCATATGTCCATGTACCCCTGGGCAAGGCATTTAACCTGCGTTTTGGTGTAAGAATGTGTATGCATTAGGGAGTGTGATTGGGTGAATGTGGCTATAGTGCAAAGTGCTTTGACTGTTCAGTATGCCTGGAAAAGCGCTCTGTAACTTCGGTTCATTTACCATTTTTTCGCTTCGACATTCTTGTTATGTCTCCGGTCCTTTTGTAATACTGGCTCCTTTTCGTATCCGCATTTAGTGCTCAAGATGTTACTTTAACAAACCACATGCTTCTTCCTACCCACTACCACTTTTTTTTTTTTTTTACCATATTTGGGTCTTGGCAGCATGCTACATGGGTGGACCTCTATCAGTATCCATGCATCTCATCTCCTCAGTGGTAGGAATGCCTGTCCCTAAAATAGACCCAGCAGTGTTTGAACAATTAAAAACTGAGGTTTTGTACCTCTGTTGGCATGCTGATCGCCAAAACACCAAGCTGGAATCCCTCACAGACACTCATTCAGATTTCCGCTTCTGTCACAGCACTGCGCCATCAAAGTGGTAAGTGAGAAACTCAGGATAAGTGGATTGCTTGCCACTTTGGATATGTTATTTAAAGGAGCAATAAGTGAGAATTTTACTGTTAAATGAACCAAACTCTTTCTCACTTGTTACCCAGGATGGAAGTAACGTTCCCTATAAACAATCAATCCTCTCCATCAACAATGTCTTAGTCATGTTTTTCTCCTTTCAAACCTAGGGCTACTGCCCAGAACTACGTCGGTTCTGAGTGTATCTCATGTTTACTTCCTGGTTCCTGAGCCAATCATATGAAAGTTCCCTGGCTTCCCAAAACAGAGCCCAGCCTTTGGTATTTTATCTTGGCAAAAGAGCAGCAGCCTGCAAACATGGAAGCCAGTAAGAGAAGCGGACCAGGAATAGAACAGAACATCATATATCTATCCTATGGAGGTAAAAATTCAGTGGGGTTTCATACCATTGAGAAATGGTTGTTCTCTGTGAAGGCGTGTATGTGTTGTTCTGATTTGTAACACTAGGTGTCAGCCTTCATAGGCCCTATCTCAATACTCAAACTATACCCTATGTCCCTCTATGAAGTGTGTACTTAGTTGGGGTGCACATAAGTCTTTGAGTGTTACAAGCGGGCAAAATTGGAGAATGGGATGGTACATGTCATGTCATCAACTTGTGTTTCTGTGTCGTAACTGCAACATCCAAAATTATAGTACTATCACTGTTTTTGCCAACGTTACTGCTAAAAATTATTACAAGCAATCGCTGTGAGGAGAATAAAGTGCTGCAACGGTTATTTGAGAGGATTGGGCATAGCAGAGCAGGTATTGCTACAAATGAAAAATGAATCGAAAATAATATTGTTAAAACATAAATATACAAAATTAATAAAAAAAAAATAACTGGAAAAAACATATGTTGTGTGCCTTTAATTAATGATAACACATTGTTGTGACTTTGTTTTCTTTTGTTACAGAAAACAAGTAAAAAATGTAATAAAGACATTTGATATTTTTCATAAATATTTTTTTTATTGTATTTCTTACAACTCCAACAATAGCTGCTTTGGGGTAAAAACACATCCACTTTCAGGTAAAACAAATATACATGCAAAATATCACTTGCTGCTTTCAGACTTTTAACTTGCAAGACATTTTAAAATGCAACTGCATCAAATAAATTCAACAAAGCAGATAGAATAAAACTATAACAGCTGCTTATTAGGGAACACTTCTTATTTGCTAAGGTGGTCAACAAGTCTCTCAAACAGATCTAAGATTTGATCTATTTGTCCCTGAGAATTGTCCAGCTAGGCTCTGTCCCGGTCATCATTCTTTTTTTGCCTCCTTTCCATGTCCCCCCACACTTTCTCTTCCTTTTCTCTCCGGGTCCATCATTTCTATTATTTCACTGCAAAAGAAATATGTCTATATTAAATATATATTTAAAATGTATTGCTTTATGCTTACTTAATATATTCTTAAATTGTTTACAGCTTTTATCTGACTCATAACCTTGGTGGAGGCATACTGTACTGAGTGAACAGATGGTCATTCTCAGCTCTAAATTGGGCAAAGATAAAAATCCTTTAATTTTATCCGTCTCAGTAAAATAAATAAGTTAAGTTGTTATAAGTAAAAATAACTACAATGTGCATTTTAAGAAATGGAATTTGGTCAGCAGTCATTTATTTAAGGTGCCAGTATGATTTGAAATGTAGATCATAGGTCTTTTCACTCTCAACACTAAAATATGTTGTTTTGTGACTTATATACTTGCCATATTTTCACCCTTTTGCTCAAAATGTCACATGTGACAATGAATTGTGGGTAATATACTTCAGCAAAGGCAGCATTGATGCTCAATTAGCCGAAGTGTGGATCTAGGGTGCAAAGAGGGTGGGGCTAAAGACCACTCTAATCGGGACACACTACGCACTCAAATGCGCAATTGAGGGACAGAAGGGTGGAAATGCAAGTATTAGTACAGGGCCTAAGTACTCCACTTTCATGCTAAGGTTGCAATGTTAACCTCCCTTTAATCAGGCTGCGTGCAGGAGTGGGCAACAGCTCTTGATAATGTCAAGTCACCAGTTTTCAATAACTATCCCCAACTTGAGGCAGAGCCAAAGAAAACCTTTGTTTCACTTAGTAGCGAAGTGACATAAATGGTGGGGTTGGCCTGTGTGATGAGAGGACTGTTCGTGAAGTTCCTAAAACTCTGGATGAGACAATTGATAAACAAGTGACGTCACCACATTGTCCTGCTCACTGTACCTTTAAACCTTTCCGGCTTCAAACATCTACATTTCGTTCCTTTGCAACAGGAGCAGCTATTATTGCTAGCAGTTTTTCAACAGAGGAATCAATGCAGCTAGCGAGGTTCTCTAAAGAAGAATGAGAACAACATTGGCACGAAGGCCTCTGTGCCTGCTGAGTCAGCCGAACATTGTCACCCTCAGTGTCCCCTGCATCTGGGAAACAACATGGCCAGATAAATATTGGGGAGTACCACTTGGTCCCACTCACTGAACTGGTCTCTCTCGTTTTCAGCTGAAAGTACTGCTTCTGCTAAAATATAAACAGTTCTCTGTTGAGGCTTCCATAGATACTTCCATAGGACATCTTAAATCTTTATAGACAATAATATACCTTCTTAACTGGACATCCCCTTGACCTGTGACAGTTTTATTTCCGTCACTTCTGTCAGAGGACATCCTCTTCAACCCTACCGCCCACCTGGCGTTGAGAGCTGTTTTAGCTGCCCTATCTTTGGTTATGCCATTTGGCCTATGCAGTAGTCCTGCCATGTTCCAGCACCTTATTAATGATGTCCTTCATGACACACAAGGCCAGTAGGTGTTTTGCTTCCTGGATGACAACCTGGTTGCCTCTTGATCTGAAGTAGATCATGTCCGACATGTTGCTTAGCAGAATGCTTGAGCACCCAGCTATTTTGGAAACTGGAAAAATGTATCTTTCCTCAGAGGTCTTACAAGCATTCCAGTATCTAATTTGCTTGTACACCATGGCGCTAATCTTGCTCCATCTCAGTTCTGCTAAAACCTTTGTAGTGGAAGGTAAAGCCTTTGGTGTGGAATACAAAAGCACCAGCACCAGCATTCTCTATATCCACCAGCATATAGAGAATATAATGAGAGTACTCCTTCCATGATGCCAGACTAACACCTCCTGAAGCTCCTGCTTGTCATTTTTACATACCCTGCCCAGTGTTGGGAGGCTTTTGTCTGGACCAGCTTAATGCCCACCACTCTTGAGGCATCCTGGCCAAAGCAAGACCATCAAACTCCTCCGAGGTCATCTCTGCTCGCCCTCCATGGGTCTGAATTTTTGTGATTTTTTTTTCTGCTTGTGATATTTTTGCCTGAGACAAGTCATCCACTTAACCATCTGCAGGGGATCTTGAGCCCCACCTTGTTCCTAGACCACCCTGTTCTCATGACGGGCTCAAGGATGGTCTTGACACCATACTCACTATTGTGGAGCGGTTCTCAACGGCAGTGCACCTCACTATGTCTTTCTATAAAATAGACAGCAGAACTCCTTCGGGAAAATGTCATACATGGTTTCCCCAAAGACGTTGTACCCGACAGGGCTCCAGTGAACCACAGTGAGAGCCATTATCATTAAAAAGGGGAAAACACAGAACAGTGGTGAACCTTCCCAGGAGTGGCCAACCAACCAAAATCACCCCAAGGGTGCAGCAACAACTCCTGCAAGAGTTTACAAAAGACCCCACAACAACGTCCAATGAACTGCAGCCCTCACTTGCTTCAGTTAAGGTCAGTGTTCATGCCTCCTCCATAATTAAAACATTGAAGAAAAAGGGCCTACATGGTAGAGTTCCAAGATGTAAACTATTGCTGAGCAAAAAGAACATCAAGGCTTGTCTCAAATATTCTGGAACACATCTTGGTGAGCCAAGACGTTTGGCAAAATATTCTGTGGACTGACGAGACAAAAGTTTTCGGAAGGTGTGTGTCACATAACATCTGGCATAAAAGTAAAAGTGCATTTCAGAAAAAGAACATCATACCAACAGCAACAAAAATATGGTGGTAGTGTGATATTATGGGGATGTTTGGCTGCTCCAGGATCTGAAAGACTTGCCGTGATAAATGGAACCATGAATTCTGCTGTCTACCAAAAAATGCTGAAGGAGAATGTCTGGCCATCTGTTCGTGACCTCAAGCTGAAACCAATTTGGCTTCTGCAGCATGACAATGATCCAGAACACACCAGCAGGTCCACCTCTGAATGGCTGAAGAAAAAGAAAATGATGACTTTGGAGTGACCTGGTCAAAGAAGTGACCCGAATCCTATTGACATGCTGTGGCATGACCCTAAAAAGGCTGTCCATCCTGGAAAACCCTATATGATTGAATTACAACAATTCTGCAAAGAGGAATGGGCCAAAATTCCTCAACAGGTATAAAAAGAAAAGACTCATTGTAAGTTGACCCCCCTTATAATAAAACCTTCATTTAAAAAGTTATGAAACACCTAAATTTGACCAACATGCAAAAAATTGGAACTCAGGAAGGGGGCAAATACTTTTTCACACCACTGCATAGAACAGTGCTTTGCAGATGTTAAATCAAATGAAACCCCCTTACTATCCTCTGCTGTCCTGTCTGTTATGTGCAGTTGTGGTAGCATGATGAGAGAGAAACATCAGCTTGAGTTTTGTAGACTTCTATATGAATGCTATATGGGATTTGGTTTGTACATGTGAGCAGCAACAAAATTCAGGTGATCTCAAGGGTTCTGACTCTGACGTAGGAGCCTCATTCTTGGACTGTGCTCTCTAATTGCATGGTAATGCAAATCTGGCTTCCCAATAGTCGGAAACATTGGGGATTTAGCAGATTGAAGGTAGGCTTGAGCCTTGGTGATTCCTGGATTGTTCCTCAACATTCCAAGCAGTTTCCTTTCTTTTGAGCTGACAGTTCAAAAGACTTTAACATCTATAAAGATGTTTTAAATAATGATTTTGGAATCATTAGTATAATTCAATTCATTTTAGTTATATAGTAATTATTCATAAAAAGAATTGTCTGAAACAGATCCAGTTCATATACTAAAATATAAAGAGTCAGTCCAATTATATAAAAGTTGTCAGATTCTGTCATTTGCATATGTATATTCCAATTTGATCTAACATGTAGAACACTGCAGCCAAATTCACTTTATTATGGAAGCCCTGAACGACAAGTAAAAAAAATTGCATTAATTTGCTGTCTGACCAGATATGATATTTTTCTCATGACTTTAAGTTAACTGCAAGGAGAAAAATTCTAGATTAAAATATTTCTAAATTTTTTTTTATTTATTTTTTTGCTGTGTAAGTGAAGGAAGAAAGGCATTTTGAGAGGTTTATTTTTCTGTTTGTTCTTGCAGTACTCTGTTCTACCACTAAAGGCACTGCAGTAAAACCATAGACCTTCACTAACAGCTGTACTGTTCGAATGGATAGGCAGAGGCCTCTTTGGGAATTTAAACAAAGGCTACATTATAAAGGTCTGATTCCAGATATGGCGTTTTGAGTTTCTCATCTAAAAACAATTCAAAACATCTTTGAGATCCAGACTTATAGATTTAAAAAAAAAAATACACACTTTTTTTTAAATTTCCTTTATTTAACCAAGTAAACCCCGTTGAGATCTGGATCTAATTTTCAAGGGGGACCTGGGCAAAAAAAGGGGCACTTAAAAAATGAGACCACAGAAAAAGAAAAATTTAACCTGACTTTTAGTGGTTGAGACAAGAAAGTAGAATAAACCATGTTGTTTTTTCTGTAAAGCGTTGGTTGGAGAAAAACATAGACATAGAAAGTTAAGTAATGATTTTCATTTATTTATTTGTAATGTATTGGTTGAGAAAAAAAACTAGTCCCCCCCCCCCCCAACTCGCCAATCAAAGAAGCTGCAGGCCTTCTATGTTTGGTAGTGCAATCGCCCGTAGACTTGTAGACTGTAGACAGTGTTACAGTAATGACTTCTGGAATATAATTTTGTGTTGCTAGGATTGTTTAAGACTTAAAACACAGATTGCAATATAATACTTCCTCATAAGCATATGTAAAACAGTATCTAGTTACTTGGCTCATATCAAACCAGTCATCTGCCTTCAGCCTGACTTTTTCCAGCCTCCACACAATAATGAAGATGCAAGTTATTCATTTGTTCTGCAGCAGGAACACATGATAATTAAGGAAAGATGCCAGTTGCACAAGATGGCTTTTGATCATATTAATTACATTTTATTGATTGTTTTTACAGTGCAATGGGAATGAAGGACAGCAATTGTGCTTATACAATTAGAATAGGCTTACCTCATAGCATTCTTAGATAGCTGCAAGAGGTGTCATAACTTATTTATTTTGTGGAAAGGGCACAGGAAAACATGGAAAACATGCAGATGTCAACAGTCTTTGGAGGTTGTCTGATGATCACTGCCACCATATCTGTTGGTTGTGATCCTCTACCTTCTAGCTCCAATTCAGAGTCTGGAAGCCAAGTGAAAAAGATAAACATCAACTTAAAAACAAGAATAATTCAAAAACCTTTCTGCTTTCTTATTGTTTACGATATATACATGGTTTCCTTTTCAAACACAATCGTAATTCAAGCACTAAAAGTCTCAGACATAATTCCTGAAGATATTACATCATTATTCCAACCTGGTAAGTCTCATTCTTACACCTACTTCTAGCTGTGTCCCTGCTTTAACATGCCTGATTGAAATAAATTCAGGCTTGTGGCTTGAGCTGAATCTAACATTTAGAAGATTCTAACCTAATCAGGTGTGTTAAAGCAGATACACATCTAAAGCCTTAGAGTCAGCAGCACCGAGGCCATAATTTGAGATCCCTTCTCTAGGAAATTGTGTTGTGATGATTGATCACTATACTTTCGACCATAATATTCACGTAATAGATCCAGCGTTGCTTATTTTGGGCTTATAATGCAGTGATTAATTACACAAATAGACTTGAAGACAGAATGCATTGTGGCATCCAACCAATCAGAGTTGACCTAGTTTCCCCCCAGGCTTCATTCACATAATTCAGCCGGATTCCTGTAGACTGCGCCGTAAGTCCAAGGTCCAATTGCACTTCTGTATGGTCCATCAGCCATTTCAGTACAAGGACAACACAACGTGATTAAAACATAGGAAACTTCCAAACAGAAAGCATTAATGTTGTAAATTGTATAGCAAGCCTCCTCCATTAGGCATTAAATTTGTTGATGTAGGCACCTAGTTGACATGTCTTGTTTGTTTCCAAATTGCCGATTTTACTCCTCTGAGAATCCTCACACCCTCCTGATGTGTTTAGCATTTTACAATGCCAGATGTCTAAAAACATATTTTATTCGTAACGTTCCATATTGACCCTGCTCAGTCCCTCCCCATGTCTCCTTTGGCTGACCGATGCTGGCCTGATATTTGGTAGCTCACATGTGTGGGATATCGCTGGCTCTATTGGTCATTTGTAAACGGCCAGAGGCGACTTAGGGAGAGAGTTGATAAAGGGATTTATTTTGGGAAAGAGGCTGTAGTTTCATCTGTAAATATCTCTTCATGTTGCCTTGTTTAGTTGAAAATCTAGAGCTAAATAACACAAATTTTGTTGGTATTCAATTCAGTTCAGAAATATTTTATTAGTCCCAAAGGGAAATTAAATGGCCAGAAGTACTTCTACTCAGATTTTGTTTTTCTTAAGGGGAAGGTTTGTGGTGAACATCGTTGTCCACCCAAACGTCCCACACCGACTTTCTTTTTATGGGGATGATAGATTTTTCTTCCTTGTAGGCCGGTTTTAAATTTTGTTACTGTAAATGTGTCTGGTGTACCCTGCTCTTTTAAGACGTTCTTTATATTTGTGTTGGGAAATCACGTTGACACTGTAAAGCCTTGGGTTTATGCCTCTTGACATATCACAGTATTGATCTTAACGTGTGTTTTGGATCATTATCATTATCCAGTAAGGATCCAAGGGCTTTTACATAAAATGAAATGTTTTCTTCCACATGTCAACAATATTTAACAGTGGTTATTCTTGGCCGCCCAACAGAAGCATAAAAGTATAACTGATCCACCCCTGTGCTTAAGAGTTGGCAGGGTACAAGGGTGTTTTTCAAGGCATTTTTGCAAATTACGGCCAAAACCTTCTTTTAACCTCATACATCTACAAAAGCAGTTTCCAAAACCCATCGCGCTGATCTAGATTTTCATTTGGAAATTTGTAGTGTTGGAAGAAGTTAAACAGTAGAAGAGAGCAGACAAAGGTGATATACATGTAGTGGTAAAATTGCCTACATTGAGCCGGATCGTGAACCATAAACTTTTACACATCTGGGCAAATTACCACTGCAACTTTCATCTTTTATAGGGATTTTATGTTTAGCACAGCATTGGGAAGTGGAAGGAAAAGGATAGGCGATGTTTAACCACTTTTATGCGTCGACTTCTCTTAGTAAATACTTTTTTGGATCACCTTTGGTGGCAAATTCAAGTCTTTTGGCTTGCTTTACAAGGCCATTTTACCCCGTTAATTCCCAGTTTGATTTAGGTGTGGACTTCAACTAAGCCATTCCTACAGCTAAATACACTTTGATCCAAACCATTCCACTCAGTCTCAGGTCTTTTGCAGTCTCTGAAGGACTTTCTCCCAGAGAGTTATTATGGATATTCTATGGTTGAAATTAGCTAGCATACAAAGAATATATATATATATATATATATATATATATATATATATATATATATATATATATATATATATATATATATATATATATATATATATGAAGCATTGTTTTTTGTGTTTTTTACGACTGGTGAGATAGTGTTATTCATTCCTATTTTCAGTTTTGAAAATCTTGTGGAGGTTATAGGTTATTATGGGGTAATTTTCTGTAGACGTTTTGCTCTTGAAGTTTCAATTTACCTCAATAGTCATCATTACACGTGCTCCATGGTTAAATGAATCTGTGAAATCTCCCCTCGTCTCCCGGTGAGGTTGATCGGGCCGTGAGGCTGGCGTTCAGCATCAAATCATTCCTCACCAGCCACAGAGGAACTGGGAGGAGGCTGTAAATCATTCTCCTCTGTCTCCATCTCTTTCCATTTCTGTCAGTCCTCCTCTTCTACATTCCTGTCCTTCTCCGTCTTTGTCTTTCACCTCATTTCTCTCTCTCTTTTTTTTTTTATATCTGTCTCCCACTGCATGCTGCCAGCCAGCATTACTGAGCTTTGGAGTGGAGCACTCCAAGAGTCAGGTTGTAATAACATGGCTGTGATATGCTTGGATTTCATCTCTACTCTGTGCTCCTGAGAGAGCAAGAGGGATGCAAGTTGAGGTAGATAATGAGAGGCAGAAGTATTGAAAGACAGAGGATTATAAAAGAGACTGTGGAGAGACTGGGTGAGAGACAAATTCTGTCCTGTGGGCTCTTATTGGGCCATGAAGTCTCTGTTTTATCTGGACCTGTTGGGGCTCTCAGCGAGGAACTTCAGTCGTTATAAACTTGCTGACCTCCCAGTTTAAACAAAACCGCTCACTGGAGCTGGCGGGAAGAAGTATTTCCTCAAATTTCCCTTGCTAACTGTAGGCAAAAATCATATAGTCATACCATGTATTGCCAAAAGTAGACATTTGTCTGCCTTCATGCACGTATGAACTTGAGTAAGGATGTTGGGTCACCCTTTGTTGCTATAAGAACTTTAACTCTTTTAGGGAGGCTCTCCACAAGGCGTGCTACTGATGATGACATGCTATTAAAAAATATGAAGATAATAATTCTGTGAATGAAAATTCACATTTTCTCATTTATGCTGCTGAGTAATTAAAAAAAAATGATTGGAAGCTCTGTTGCCTGGCAGATATCTATTGTTACATCAGGCTCATGTTGAGATATTGCCCTTTTGTAAAATAAAAAGAATAAAAAAAGTAATAATAATAGTAATTCAGTTGTATTTTGTTCACTCCCAGAGAATCATTCAGTTAATTATTCCGTTTCAAGTACACCCCAAGCAGTAAGTATGTAAAAGAATATGCTCTGGTCACCACATAGAGTTTTATAGCCCACAAGGTTATGTTTTAGTAAACTCTCCACATCACCCAAATCATGCACATCCACTGTAAAACACATCGGTGGCAGCATCATGCTGTGTGTTTTTTTTCTTCTGCAGGGACAGGGAATCTTATCAGAGCTGATAGTAACATAGATGGAGCTAAATACAGGACAATCCTGGTAGAAAACCTGTTAGAGGCTGCAAAAGAAGTATGTCCCGCCTTAAACCTCAACACTACAACGTGATTGGCCCGAACAATTTTTGGTTCGGACACAAAACGGTTGAAGCCGGAGCGGTACAAGATGGATTCTCGTGTGTTTGTGAACGCACAAATGCCGCCAGAATTCATCTTGCAGGCAAGGTTAATTGAAAAATGTCTTGCAAGAAAATTGTTTCTGAGAGCTCTGCCTCCAAGCTGACTGACATTTAGGTAAATCGCCTTTAGATGTGCAAAGCTGTTCAAAACAAACGCCAAATGGCTCATAGCTGTCACGGCAGCTCTGGGCGGACTCAGGAGGGGTTGACTACACTTTTCAGATCAGGTCTGTCACATAAAACCCTCAATAAAATGCATAGAAATGTGTGGCTGTAAGGTGAAAATGTTCAATGAATATAAATACTTTTGTAAGGTATTGTAAATGTCTGCCAAATTACTATGTTAACAGTATATTTTTGCTCAAAGTAAATATCCAGTTCTACTTGCTTATAAAAGGAAATAGTAGTTTAGACTTTTGTTGAATCAGAACTATGTTTTTAATGAAGATGAACTATCCTACCTGTCCCGACACATGGATCAGAAGATCAGAACCAGACAGCGCTCTGTGGCGCTGATTGTAGGCGATGGAGTAGCGGACGTATCAGGCCGCTTTAAACTTTCCCTTTCTGTGTCATATTGTGCACATCGGGAGGCCACGGTGTGCGCCCCCAGCTCTGTTTGCTGTTTTAGGCTTAATTGTGCTGAGTGACCGGTCTTTGTCCGACTTCTTCTTCTGCCTCAGTTTATTTGACTTCTCCCAGGCCTTAATGCGTTGTAGAAACACTGCTTACGTACGAGTTTAGTTTTAAAACATAGCCAGCGCTTGTGTTGGCTGCTCCTCAGACTTGTTTCTATCCACTGCATTTGTTGTTTTGCATTTTTTTGTCTTTTGTAATTAACAATACAAGAGATGGACATTTCCTTTGAAGTCTATGCCTCCTTTAGTTTGAACTTTTATGTCGTAGTCTATTAGAAGTGGACGCCTTCATTAACAGTTGCTGAGAAAGCCCCTTTTGCCTTTGAAGGGGGCTCGCCAAGGAAAATAGTGCAATGATGAAGTACTTGAAACAATAATGGGCCTAATTCACCATGGAGACCGGTTACACTGTCTAAACGGACAGTGTCCCCGGTTGTGTGGACAACTCTGGTCCTCGGGGGCCAGCGTCCTGCATGTTTTGAACTTTTCCCTTTAGGAATACACCTGACCTAAATGATTACATCATCAGCAGGCTCCTGTAAAACATTCCTTATTATGTTATTCGAAAATGTCTATCTCTCTGAAACTTAAGCACAAAGGCTTTACACATAGTTTGGAGTAAAGCATACAGAAAAGGTTTGGAGAGGAGAAAGGAAGAATTGTGCCCAAGTGACAGGCTATGTGAGCTTGGCCACCGCCGAACTGCCACACTAAAACTAAACTTGCTTTTAAAAACTTGCTGGTCTAAAGTCAGACTCTTGTGGGATAGTGCACTACTGATATGATGCTTTACTAGTAAAAAAAACTAAAAACTAAGTCAGACAAAAGAGGCAGCACAAAGACATGCAGGATTCCATGAATTAGGTAAACAACCCTGTACTTTATATACTATCCCCATAAGCAGGACATATCTCTTTAAAAACCTGATACTGATGAAAACAAGAGTGTTTTTTGTATAATGATTCTAAACACTTAAAGGATGTATTAATTGCATTAAGCTGTCATAATCCTGGGGTGTTTGTTTTATACCTTCAGGATTTAGTTAGTGTTTTCTGTTAGTTCATTCTGCATTAGTTCGGCATCTTGTCTCTGTTAGATTTCTCTGTTTCTTCCCTGATTGCCTGTCTTCAGTCTCTCTCAGCTCATCACCTTTCGTGAAAAAAAATCTCCCAAATCCACTCCGGTCTTATTTCTTTCGACTGAAATAAGTATGCGGTGAGAGCAGCGGAGCTACGATGAACGGCTAAACTAACTAACTAATGGAAGGACCATTTCAGCCAGTATAACAAAAAGTGTTTCTGAACAGGATTACCAACTATAGCTTTAATTGCTTTCCCCTCTGTTTAAACCAACCGTCCCTCTCCCTGGTTGTTGGATACTCCGTTATGTTACCTCCCGCTTGCTCATTCCTGTATCAAACCTGTAAGTCTTTTTTTTTTTCATTTATCAAACTAAGATATCTCATCATGTGGCTCTCATGCTGCACTTTGGTCCTGCACCTGCCTCAGAAAACCTGATAGAAGGATCAAATCAATCTTTGGACCAAGCAGACAAACCCCCTTTTTAAGCCAACCTAAGCAATGGATTCGGCAGCAGAGCAGGAGGAGGACTGGAATGTATACAGGACTGAAATGTACATCCTACCTTCTCTACTGCTGCTGGAGGACATGGAGCGGACACTTCTGGGAATCAGACTGGCACTCGCTCCACTGGGCAGCGGCCCTACACGAAACTGCTTCTCTTCACCTCCACTATCTGCAGCCTCATCACCTCTGCTTCCTCCTCTGCTCGGCACCTTTATTACATTCACCTGGTTATAAGTGATTTATTTCACCAGCACCCCTGCCTTCCTCTCTGTTATCCCCCCTCTATTTAAACCAATTGTCCCACTCGCTAGTTGTTGGATCCTCCATTATATTACCTCCCGCTTGCTCCGTCTGGTATCAGACCTGTAAGTTGTTATGTTTTCCTTTATTAAACTAAGGTATGTCATCATGTGGCTCCCAGGCTCTTGTTTGCACTTTAATCATTCACCTGCCTCAGAAAGCGTGACACAGACACACACAGGTATTAACCGAAATGTCAACGAATCCAAAACAATCCAGAAAAGGTATTCCTTTGCGGCCCCAATTCAGAGTATCTAGACTGAAAGTAAAGATTTGAATCTGAATTCAAACCAAGCAATTTACTCGGTAAAAATGTTTTATATCACCTGAGGTGAATGCCTCAGTGTTAAAACCTGCACTGTGACATAGAGAAGATTCTGCCTGTTTTCTAACAATTCTGATGCTTTCACTTATGAATATGTTTAACTAACATGTAACCTTTACCATGTTTAAATTTTAACATAATCTGCATATGTTTAAGCATTATGTTGTCCACTCAGAGAAGATAATTGAGGATGCTGTATAGGGGGTTAGGACACCCACCATATATATATATATATACACACACTGCATTTTCTGACTATTAGTCAGAAAATAGTTAAATATTTACTTAAAATCCTTAAATATTCTCAAAAATGTATGGTGCGCCTTATATATGACCACCCTTTTGCTTACTGGCCGATTTTATGTGGTACAAAGTTCTCAAAAATCTGTTAAAATGTGTAAATACTACTTTAATTTGCAACGCAGCCGCTCCACTCAATGGTTATTCGGAGCATTACGGTACACTGTGTTACTACCTGATCGGACCCCTGAGCTGTCTACAAGACTGCCTGACTGTAAAGTCTAAACTAGAAGTGCGTTCATGTAAGGCAGTCTGCGCCCAGAGTACATGCTAGCAACAATAGACCTAGAAAGTTAATTCAATATAAAAGTTAACTTTATTTTGGCTTTATGTTACAAACAGGGCCGTGTAGTCCTCCCGACAGAGACGGATACCTCTCCCTTTCAGGAGAGAGCTGTGTACGCGGAGGGGCAGAGTGATGTTACACACGCAAAGAATATACAATCTGGCATGGTTTATAGTCCAAAAATAAACTTTTGTGAATACCTTTGAGCTTTTCAAATCAGTTAACTGTTCCTATCTGTGACTTTCACCTTTGCTTTTATTTTTAGAGTAGAATGATATCCAGTTTTGTATTTTGATTTCACTTTTCCAGGTGACTCAAGGATGAATTTTCAAAATGTCTTTCTGAATGAACTCCATGTCTCGTTGTTCTCTTCATTCAAACAGATGGAATGAACTGCATGAACAAAGACCACGGCTGTGCTCACATCTGCCGAGAAGCTCCCTTCAAAAGCGGGGTGTCATGCGAGTGCCGACCTGGTTTTGAGTTGGCCAAAAACCAGAAAGACTGTACATGTATGTATCACACCTTATCCCCATGCCCACTCAAAGCTGTGTCTGGAAATATAGAATCATTACTCTCGGGGGGGGGGGGGGGGGTCACAAATGTTTTCTTTAACAACAGAACATTCTGTCTTTGTAAAACATACCTAAATCACTTACATTATCTTGAAAGTATTTTGTCAGATGTAGCGGGAACAAAGATACAGCAACTGTCTAATTTGCAATTCTAATAGAAGTTTGTGCTAAACTATAGTTATGCAAATGAGTCTCCAGGTGAAAAAAGAGTGCTTGCAGACCGTAATGAGCTGTTGCACATAACTGATTGGCAGGATTAATCAGTTAAAATGACCTTTTAATAAGGGAAATCCATTAAAACAGCACTAAGTATTTTTTTTACCTTATTGTATCCTGGTGATGTAAATGTTAATGAGGTTGAGGGGTCTGTCATCACCCCCTACTGTCTGTGGTCAAAAGAAACACAGTTGCAACTTTCTGAGTGCCGACGCTCTGTTCTTGTTCTCGCGGTAAGAAGGTAGCACATCTGAATCTCTGATTGGGATGCGTCACTGTAAAAAGAATCCAAGGCATAATTTATCCTATCCATGCATTTTTATATGGAGCCCGAAAGAAAATAAGTTCATCATTTTGATCTTTCACAGCAAATAAGTTATTTGTTTGTATTTCGTACCTCTCCACTTGCTTGGCCAATTACTCCTTTTCAGATTATCTGTCTCTTCAATTTTTATGCACACCAGCCTCAGGTGTTCTCAAAAGCTGGAGAACTTGTCTCAAAATAAGGAATCTTCCTATATGCCAAAACTCTGGAAACAATTAAAAAATAAAATAAAAACCTCTAATAAAAAAAATCTTCTTGCATCAATAAGTCAATAAGCAACATCAGCCACAAAAATTTTACATAAATCTTTATGTTATGACACATTCACATTACATAATAACTGTATATTTCAAATATATCAAATATATATTTAAACTTAGACTGAGATTAAATAATACAACATGACAAACTCTATCTATCTATCTATCTATCTATCTATCTATCTATCTATCTATCTATCTATCTATCTATCTATCTATCTATCTATCTATCTATCTATCTATCTATCTATCTATCTATCTATCTATCTATCTATCTATCTATCTATCTATCTATCTATCTATCTATCTATCTATCTATCTATCTATCTATCTATCTAATCTGTTTCAACTAAGTAGCCTGCAATGGTGTTAAAGATCCAGCGCAACACTTTACGTAAGCGACTTTTGGCTTTTTTTTTTTCTTCTGAAGTTGCTTATAAATTTCGTGAGTCTTGGGTTGCGGTTTATTGGGTTTGTTTTTGACCACAAAGTCGCTTATTTAGGCTACAAAATAAGCGACTATGAACAAGACCTATAAATAGACCCGCGCACACTGGTGTGCTAGCGAGCTAGCCAAAACTCTCCGTCCGCATATCTTGACATATCTTGGCACACTTTTGGTACAAATTAAGTATGGGTTAAATGTAACAGCCTACCTGAGTATTGTTGGGACCACCCCTGTCCTTTTATGGACCAAAGTGTACCTGTTTTCTGATGGCTGTTTCCAGCAGGATTCAGGATGGAAAATCAAATCACAGATTATTTCAAAATAGTTTTATGAACACAAAAATTAGTTCACTGTACTCCAATGGCCTCTACAACCACCAGATTTCAGTCCAGTCGGGCGCCATTGAGAAGTTATAGAGCCACAGATTTGCATCATAGTCGTGCAGCTGAGAAATCTACAACTGTGCCATGCAAAGACAAAAACCTCTAAGGAATGGTTTTAATACCTTGTTTAATCTATGCTCTAAAAAAAGTATTTGAAGTATCTGAAGGTAAAAGGGGTCCAGCTGGGAACCAGAAAGGTATATGTAACAAAGTGGCCAATGAGTGCTTATTTCTTTTTCTGAAATGAAAAACCAAACAACCAAGAGTAGCAATTTACATTCAGTTGATTCTCCTTTTTGTTTTCTTGATAAGCCTGTTTTTCTCGCATTTATGTAGCGGTAGAGAGGTTTGAGCTGTTCCTGTAATAAACATCAGCTACAGGCACTATGAACAGCTTCCAGTAGGCCCTCAGTAATAAAATATGAGGGTGAACATTTAATTCCAAAACCATTTGAGCATTTCAACCCAAACTGAAGGTGCTGAAGGATTCAGTAGTGGGACTTCATAACTCTTAACAGCTCAGTTGCTTTTTCTCACTTTCTCGTTCAGGGTGTGCAGCCATGGAATGCAGGGCTGCTGTTACTGAGGGAGAAAAAAAGGGAGCTTTTAATTGCACTTTATTTGGCATCGTATCAAGCTCTCCGTGCACAGGGAATATTGCAGAAGCTTCTGTAAAACTAGAATGTGTTCGCCACTTTAGTAATATTTATATTAGCAGTACAATCTACGTAGTGCTGTGCTGGTGCTTTAGCTTGATGGGACATGATAGTGACAGTCTTGTATGTCAGAAATATATACACATCCAGCCATCACTGTTTGCTGTCTCTCAACTAAACTTTGATCTTTGAGTTAGAGTCTGTTTTAGAGTTTATCTTTCCATCCCCTCTAACCAGCTTCACGTTTGCTGCTAAAGAAAAGCACGATAAAATAAGTAAGTAAGCTTGTGGGAAACTTAAAAAAGGACGTTTTATACCTAACTGTCTGAATTTAATCAAACTTATATAAACAGATATAGAAATTGTTAAATTGAAGGTGACACATATGATAGATATATATATTGCTAAAATATAATGGGAATACTAAAATAACACACCCTAGATCTGAATAAATGAAATATTCTTATTAAAGCAATTGGTCTTTACATAGTTGAATGTGCTGACAACAAAATCACACAAAATTATCAATGGAAATCAAATGTATTAACCCATTTGTCCGGATTTGGAGCCACAGTCAAAATAAAAGTAGAAAAACACACTGCAGGCAGATCTAACTTTGATGTAATGTCCTTAAAACAAGTCCAAATGAGGCTCAGTAGCTTGTGTGACCTACACATGGCTGTATGACCTCCCTACAATGCCTGGGCAGCTCCTGATGAGGTGGAGGGTCTCCTGAGGGATCTCCTCCCAGACCTGGACTAATGCCTCTGCCAACTCCTGGACAGTCTGTAGTGCAACGTGGCGTTGGTGAATGGAGCGAGACATGATGTCCCAGATGTGCTCAGTTGGATTCAGGTCTGGGGAACGGCTGGTCCACAGCATCAATGCCTTCATCTTGCAGGAACTGCTGTCACTCCAGCCACATGAGATCTAGCATTGTCTTGCATTAGGAGGAACCCAGGACCAACCACACCAGCACATGGTCTCATAATGGGTCTGAGGATCTCCTCTCTATACCTCATGGCAGTCAGACTACAGGACTGTCTCAGAAAATTAGAATATTGTGATAAAGTTCTTTATTTTCTGTAATGCAATTAAAAAACATGAAATGTCCTACATTCTGGATTCATTACAAATCAACTGAAATATCGCAAGCCTTTTATTGTTTTAATATCGCTGATTATGGCGTACAGCTGAAGAAAACCCAAATATCCTATCTCAAAATATTAGAATATCATGAAAAAGTATACTAGTAGGCTATTCAACTAATCACTTGAATCGTCTAATTAACTGGAAACACTGCAGGGTTTCCTGAGCCTTGAAAAACACTCAGCTTGGTTCAGTAAACTAAATGACAAGTATGGTAGTGGTTAAGAGACGACATAAGATTCTCACAGTAACTGGTGTACTGACCATGGCATTACTGTCCTTGATTGGCCTGCCAATTCCCCTGACCTGAACCCCATAGAGAATTTGTGGGGTATTGTGAAGAAGAAGCTGAAAGACACCAGAGCCAACAATGCAAATGAGCTAAAGGCCGCTATTGAAGCATCCTGGGCATCCATAACACCTCAGCAATGCCACAGGCTGATTGCCTCCATGCCACGCCGCATTGATGCAGTAATCTGTGCAAAAGGATTCCCAACCAAGTACTGAGTGCATTAATAGACATTTTCAAATGTTTGATTTTGTTTTGCTGTTATAATTTTTTTTTACTTGGTCTGAGGAAACATTCTAATATTTTGAGATAGGATTTTTGAGTTTTCTTAAGCTGTAAGCCATAATCAGCGATATTAAAACAATAAAAGGCTTGCGATATTTCAGTTGATTTGTAATGAATCCAGAATGTATGACATTTCATGTTTTTTAATTGCATTACAGAAAATAAAGAACTTTATCACAATATTCTAATTTTCTGAGACAGTCCTGTATCTCTGGGGAGCACATGGAGGGCTGTGCGGCCCCCCAAAGAAATGCCACCACACACCATTACAGACCCACTGCCAGACCGGTCATACTGGAGGATGCTGCAGGCAGCAGAACGTTCTCCACGGCGTCTCCAGACTCTGTCACATGTGCTCAGTGTGAACCTGCTTTCATCTGTAAAGAACACAGAGTGCCAGTGGCAAATTTGGCAATCTTGGTAACTGGCAAATGCCAAACGTCCTGCATGGTGTTGGGCTGTAAGCATAACCCCCACCTGTGGACGTCGGGTCCTCATACCACCCTCATGGAGTCTGTTTCTGATCATTTGAGCAGACACATGCACATCTGTGGCCTGCTGGAGGTCATCCTGCAGAGCTCTGGCAGTGCTCCTCCTGTTCCTCCTTGTACAAAGGTGGAGGTAGCGGTCCTGCTGCAGGGTTGTTGCCCTCCTACAGACTCCTCCACCTCTCCTGATGTACTGACCTGTCTCCTGGTAGCACCTCCATGCTCTGGACACTACGCTGACAGACACAGCAAACCTTCTTGCCACAGCTCTCATTGACGTGCCATCCTGGATGAGCTGCACTACCTGAGCCACTTGTGTGGGTTGTAGACTCCGTCTCATGCCACCACTAGAGTGAAAGCACCGTCAGCATTCAAAAGTGACCAAAACATCAGGCAGAAAGCAGAGGAACTGAGAAGTGGTCTGTGGTCACCACCTGCAGAATCACTCCTTTATTGGGGGGTCTTGCTAATTGTCTCTAGTTTCCACCTACTGTCTATTCCATCAGCACAGCAGCAGGTGAAACTGATTGTCAGTCAGTGCTGCTTCTTAAGTGGACAGTTTGATTTCACAGAAGTTTTATTGACTTGGAGTTACATTGTTACCTTTATTTTTTGAGCAGTATATTTAGTATGTAAAAATGCAAAGTTAGCTAAAATTGGACATAGCCCCGACTACTAAATGGCAACAGGGAGCTTCCACTACAATCAGTATGTATGGAATATACTACGACAGGCTTCTTGTGTAGGATACATAGACCACATTGTTGGTTGTGTGGTGGTTTTAGGCTTATTTGTGACTACAAATGGTTCCATATTATTCCTCTCCCATAAAAGCTAGATTTGTAGAGTCCTGGCTTGTTGCTCTGTCTGATTCTCCCACCTGAGCTGAGGATCTCTGCAACTCCTCCAGAGTCATTGCTTCTTGACAGCTTCAGTGATTAAGACTCTCCTTTTCTGGCCTACTTTTTCAGGTAGATGGTCATGTTTAACTTTATCCATGGCCTTCCTGCTGTGTTCCTTGGCTGTTTGTTCACTAATTTTCTCTTACAAACCAGAGAGACCTTTACAGGACAGCTGCAATTATCCAGAGATTAAATTACACACAGGCTCATTTATGAGGGCAGATGCTCCCACTGGAGTCCTTTAGGAGTATTAGAGTTAAGGGGGCTTCAAACAAATGCTTGGAAGCCTTTTCAGGTTCTGATCTCTAAAACTTTTTAAAAGATAATGTATAATTTTCCTTCCACTTCCCATTTGCAGTATGTTGTGTTATAAGTAAATAAAATCCCAGTAAAATATACTGAAGCACGTGGCTGCAATTTAACAATGTATTGATTGGTTTCATTGGTCACATTTTTTTTTTAAAAGTTGTCCATCGGGTATCAGAACTCGTTTTACTGAACAACTTTCTTGATCCAGCAGAATCCATCGCGATGTGCATCCTGTTCATCTTAGGATGAAACTCTCGTTGGATTCGTTGGATTTATGTTCATAAAATCATTATTTTTAATCTTGAGCCATGTCTGAGAAGCAAGTCCAAGTCAAGTGTCAGCTCACTGAGGGCCCTGTTCCCACTTCCAGGAAATGTAGCTCAAATCTTTCTTTTTTTTTTTTGCAGGTTAGGTGACAAGGTCAGATGTTTTAGGACAAGAGGAAATGCTCAAATCTGGCCCAAATATGATCTTCTGATCACCTTGAGCCACTTAGCTATATTGGGGATAGTAACTGCCAGGTTTGATAAGAATAGGAGAAGATCACCAGCTTAAGGTATGCCGTTACTGCCATAGCCAATGGTTCCAGGGCGAGAGCGAACGACAGTGGTGAGAGAAGACATCCTTGCTGAGTAGTGTGATTGGATTAGAAGATGTTCTGTTTGTTATGATACTTGCCATAGGTCGGTGTATAAGATTTTAATTCACTTGAGAAAATAATTACGTATTGGGCAATACACTAAATCAGGGGTCCTCAATTCCACTCCTCTAGGTCCAGTGCCTTGGAGCTAAAATAATCTGCTCAATAGCAAGACTCTGGAGAATTTGACTACATACTGAGGAGGCAATTCAGCCATTTGATTCAGGTATGGGGCAGGGACACATCTAAAGGACACTGGACCTCGAAGGACTGGAATTGAGGACAACTGCACTAAATAAATATGGCCGTTCAATTCCATTGAAGGCCTGTTTAGCTTCTAATTAATCCTCTTTTTTTTTCTCCCTCTCTCAAACTCTTTTCTGTCCATTCATGTACTCCCCATTTCAGTTCTTTTCTGTTTGTATGCCTCCTTGCATTCAAACTTCTTTTCTTGTCCTTTATGCATCACTTATTCTATTGTTACCCATAAATGGGCTTTTTTTGATAACATTACAATAATACGCCATACATATGTGATCAACAGAGTCGATTTTCACAACAAAACAGAAATCACCAGAAACGGAGCTATGAGGTTTATGCCCAACAGCAAGAATTTCCAAAATAAACATGATGTCTCAAGGTTTTTCTCACATTCTCGAGCAAAAAGTAAAATTGTAATTTCCCTTTTCTTTAGTGACTTGTAATTATGGAAATGGAGGTTGCCAGCACACATGTGAAGACACGGATACAGGGCCGGTTTGTGGCTGCCACCAAAAGTATGCCTTGCATTCAGACAGCAAGACCTGCATCGGTAAGTGACAGCCATACTGGCCTCCCAAACTGCGCAAACCCATGTCTTCAAACAAGCAGATCACCCTCCAACTTCACAAAAGTCCTCGCATTATCCTGGCCTAAGAGCATTTAAATGTTTAACACAATTTCCATAGTAAAAGCCAAGAGAGCTAGCAATGAAATATGATATTCTAAACATCTGTTTTTTTTCCTTATTTATAAACTGAATGCTACCCATCGAGACTTAAAAAAGCACCAATGGAACTCGATCCCGGACAATACAGCTGCTTGATAAACCACAATTCCTTAATGTTGCTAGCTTAAATTCCACCCTGTGCAACCTGTGTTGCTTTGGTCTTACAAACTGAAATCATGAACATTGATTTTATTGGTTTGACTTTTTATCTAAAATTAAGATTTCTAAGTGTTGGCTTGATTTTTACTGTGATTGTTAGTTTAAACATCTATTCATTGAACTCTGAGTAAGTAGCTTTGGTGTTAGGCTAGCAGCTAGCTTCAAAACTTAAAGAGCCACTCGTATATCCAGCTGCACACGGAATTCCTCAGTAATACCAAAAGGTAATTTTGTTCATGTGGATTGAAAACACTTCTAAAGGGATAGTTCTCATATTTGAAACTGGGGTTCTCTGAACTCCAGTTGTGAACAATTTGTTCTATCTACAGTTGAGTCCAAAATTATTTATACTGGTAACTTTGGTCCATGCTTCCAGCAACATAGTTTGGAATGTGATGAGAATAAAAGCTTGAAATATAATGGAAACTAATGCTTGCTCTACAAGTTTGGCACTGGAAAACACTTAAGGTGCAGTATTAAACCTATTGGGCTTGAATGTGTGTCACTGTTTCAGATATGTCAACAAATGAGGGAAACTAAGAAAGGTGTGATTAACTAATGCTACCTTTATAGTCATTACATGCCAATGGTTAGTCAGTCACTGTATTCTTACTGTGTGTGCAATAATTGTGTATCTTGTCTGTCACTTTTTCTTTGTAAATAATGTTTGCCCAAAATTCATCCACACAAATGAGTACAATGTTTCTGAAATGTCTTCAATGCTAATCGGTGTTAACAATTATCCCAAGCAGTTGTGAGTAGAAACTGTCACCCAACAGGCCAATCAAAGAACGTCTTGTCTGATTTCAAAATAAGAGGCTCTGAGATAGATAGAGAGTGAAAAACGTAGAGCAACCCCTTTCATAAATGATGCTGATCATAATAGCTTAAACTTAGCCCCCCCAGGCCAAAAACTTGCTAACAGAAACTGGATAGCGCTCAACTGACAGACTGCCATTTGACAAGAAAAAAATGGCCATTTCCAAATAGCACAACCTCATGCCACAAGATATAATGACCCACTTAATAATTTTGCTATCCCTGTGTGTGCTGTGTCTTTTAAATCTGTGATTATGGGGATTTTCCTCCATTCCGTCACAACACAGGTAGTGCAGCACAAAAACATTTACTGTAAGGATACCTACTGAGTGTGGCCATTATCAGACTTACTGTGACAATGAGTGTTTCTGAGTAAAGACAATTGGGACTCCAATATTTTATTTTATCACTCATCTAAGACCTAATGAGGCCCTTGACAGCTGTGGCCTATTCTCGTGGAGGTAGGTTTTACAGTATGAAACGAATAAACACTTGTGTATAGACTTTGCACTCTGTGGCTTCACTAATGGGTTAAAGATGAGTCATTATTTTGTCTGTCTGGCTGGTTTCCTTTTGTACCACAAACATGAAGACATCTGCTCAGTCTAACTAAGAAAAAGACACCAAGCCTTCACAGCTTGCATAACAACATATCAAAGAAGATCTGTACGCCTGAGGGACACCAGTCATATTGAAAAAGGGGTGATACAATAAACAGATAGAGTTAGAGATAACAATAAAATGCTGTGTCTGAACATATAGAATCGTGGATTAGAGATTACGACCAATGTTTTTCCTGAAAGCTCAAGCTAATGTGTAGACAAAGCGGGGCCCAGACTAAAATAAAATTCTATCGTCTTTTAACAACTTCAGTCGTAATCATCTTAAGGTAGTTCATGATAATACTGACTTTACATTTGCACAGTATGTCGTCGGCATTGGTTATTTACACAGGAAACTGCTGTTCCGCCCTATTTGCCGTTATTTGTTTGCTTCTGCTTCTGCATGAAGGTAATTGCTAAAAGTAAAGATGCTAAATCAGCTCATAATCTCAGTTTTCAAAAGTCAGAACTATCCATTAAATGTTTTTGACATATTATACACAATTGTTCTTTTGATTGTGGGTAGGAAAATCAGACATAAAACCTGATCGGATATACAAATCAGCATTGATCTGTATATCTGTTCCTCATTGATTGTGGTAAACTTTTCCACATTAAGTGTCCTCAGTATCCTAACCCTTTGTACAGGAATAATAATTTTTATTTTGTTTCTTTAAATTGGTTTGAAGATGAATCAAATGTTGAAGGTAAGTGAGAATGTTCTTGATTATCTCTTTCATCACCTCCTCCCTGCTGATACAGGCTTGGGCAGCCTGAAGAACACTGTCTGATGCAGTGCCAGTAATCGGTTCTACTCCAGGTGTTTTGGCATCAAATACTAGAAAAAATGTGGAGGATTAATAGAAGAATATCTATTTCATAATCGCAAGGTAAAAATGTATATTCTGAAATAAGTCCTTTTATGTCATAATCAAAAGTAAACTCTCTCAATTCTAGGCTTTTATGTATGAGGACATGAAAATAATGATCTGTTCTTTTCCACATTTCATTTCTAAATTTGAGTGCACAAAAGCACAAAAAAATTATATTAAACACAATATTTATTTATTTATTAAACAAAGATGAAGCCAAAATGGAAATGCTAAGTGTAAAAAAAAAAGCACACACACATACACAGATAAGAGTTTATAGAACCACTTTTAGCAGCAATGACCTAAATTGTCTCTCACATCGCTGTGAAGGAATTTAGGCCGCCTGTTCCTTCCAACATTGCCTCATTTGTTGAAGTTTAAAGACATGTCGTTACAGCTATTTTCTAGACAGCTGATGTTGAGTTTTGATGTTTGACTGGTCTGTTGCAACACCTCAATTCTTTTGTCCCCGGACATTCTGCTGCAGATTCCCCGCTGTGTTTTCAGTCACTATTCTGCTTCATGAGCCAATTTGACAATTTCATTTGTAATGCTAAAATTTAGGTATGAAGAGAAGTTTGTGATAGACTAAGTGACTACAAAGTTCCGAGGTCCTGTGGCTCCAAAACAAGCCTAAATCCTCACCCCTTGTCCACTGTGCTTGAGAGTATGCGCTGTTTGTACCTGTACACTGTTTTGTTTTCACCAAACATGAGGCTTTGGCTTACGGTAAGACATCTCTGCTTTGGTCCTGTATGTCCAAAGGACATTACTTCAAAAGTCCTGTGATCTAATTAAAATGCATCTGTTGCAAACTCAAGTCATGCTGCTGTATTCTTTTTAGAGAGATGTCTTTCTGTTTGCAATCCTTTCAAACGAGCAATATTGATTTGCTCCCGTTCTGCTGTACCGATATCAGGTTGAACATTTGACATGCAAATTGAGACCTTTAAAGGCTGGCATAACTCTTGGTGTTGTTAGCAGTTTCTCTAAGCATTGCAAAATGTTACCTCAGAGTGAATTCACTGTAAAATCTTGGAAAGATTGTGTTAGATGTCTTAAATGCTTTACATTTCTGAAAAAATATTTCTCCATGTATAATGATGAACATCAAATTGCGTAGAGATGGCCTTTATTCCTTTCTGAGATTGTTGGGCAGCAACGATTGCTTCTCTTATTATGTTAAAAACACGTCAGTATGCTTCATACCAGCAAACAGCCAACGCTCCTCTTTTTTAATAATAATCATCATCATCTTTATTTGTCATTGCAGTTTTTTACACCCAGTGCACTGCGGCGCATTTCTGAGGCGTCCCAGAAGCGTTGCCGCTTCTATTAAATACGTGGCTGTTCTATTTTTGACACTCATCGCACTGACTCCCCGTCAAAGAGCGGCTCGATCAGGCAGTGAATCCGGTCTAGTTTAAAAATAAATGACCACATGTGCAGATTTATGATGCCATTTTACTGCGAAACATCAATACCTCATTACCTGTGGCTCCAGGACCAATCCACCAGCGGATCTCACTTGATACTTGACACCATGGATGATGAGATGTTTATATTGGTGGTGGAATATCACACCATTTTATAGGATACCACGCATCCCTTATATTATTATTTAAAGCCTACAAGTACACTACTATTGCGCGATGAGGCAATCCTCTCGTGATCCAAGGCTAACCGTGCAGCAACACCCCGCTCTGAACCACTCCTGGTGGAATAGAGTGCCTGGCAGAAACCATGGCATAGCCTTACCATTGCGCTCCCACGACGCTTCCACTTTCGTCGGAACCCCAGGGTAAGAGTCTTGCTCAGGGACCCAGCGTGGTAGTCTGTGGGATTTGAACCGGAGAACCTGCACCCTTCACAGGATACAAGTGCCCTGATCTAACCACTTGGTCACCACTCCCTCTTATATGAGCAGAAAGGTGTACTTCATTTTTTCTAACACCCAACTTTTCCATCAGGGGTTTGTTTTTGTTTCTTAATAAATATTATATACTGTGTGGAAACTCTGGTGTTATTTGGTTCCTCTGAGGTGAGATTTCCACGGTCTCTCTGGCTTTTTCATGTCCTGATACATAAAGTCATAAAAATATTTTTATTTCTTAAGTGCCACAATGTTTGACTCCCCACTATCCAATCAACCAAAATTCCTAACACTAGAACCACCAGAATGGGCCATTTTTGAAGAAAACTTTTAAGGAGGCTGCATTTTGATATGTGTTAACAGTTCAATTTAATTAAAAGTAGAGGGAGAGTTGATCACTGAAAGAAAAGTATGGGTGGACACCATAGGCTCATGTTTCTCAAAACACATTTCCATATAAAGTATTATTTTAGCTATTATAAAAGAGCACATTAATTTTATTTACATTTTTAAACAAAAACATTGTACAGGAGCATTAAAAATACAGTAAGTGGGGAAATTATCTTGTGTCAATATTTTAGTAGTTGAACAAGGAATTATAGGACTTGTATCTTGACTTGGGGTTGGACATATTTATGTATTGAGGAAAGCTTTAAATCAATCAACACACACACACACAAGCCCACAAAACATTTGTTAATATGGGTGTGATGAGATCTCATGATTTGAAAATGGCGCAATATTTCTCATGAAAGTGTGGTTTGCTTTACAAGCGTTGTAACGTTTTCTGGCACCTGAATCTTAAGGGGTGTTTCAACTCGGCAGCTTATTTACGACTCTCTCTGATTTTGAAGCATGAAAGGAAATAGCTCTCGGCTTGTTGAGTAATTGACCAATAAAGCGATGTTGGTGTACTGTAACATTTTAGCTACTCAAAGGGTGACGTGACGGAAGACGTACAAGTGCTTTGTGTAAACTGAAAATACTGCAACTGGCAAACTCATAGCTGTTTACAGATCTAACTTAATCTCTACCTCGTAGCATCTAATGGATGTTAAAAGACCTCGTAGATGAAACATTTCAGGCCATAATAGCCATCAGGTCTCAGTAGAGGAGAACCTTCATGAAAACGTCCGCATTTACTGCCAAACTAATACTGATGAATGTGAGAAGGCACATCAAGGTTTGAAAAGTTACTGTTTCTAAGCCCATTTCCTGACATATCAACCCTGCAGTTTAAAGTCATTTTAATGAGAGGCCAGAAAAGAGGTTGGTAAAGACTACACTGAACAATGAACATGTACTTCAAGGGAACATGTTCTTTAGCCTTTTCCAGATCCACGAAACCATGTAGAATGGACTTAGAAGTGTGATCAATATTTGCTCCTGCTACAGCTTCACACTGTCCAGGTGCCATAAAAACATGTCTTTATTGAAAGCCCGTTCCAAGCTCATGACCAAAATGCTAGGCTTTCATATACATATATCTTCTTCTGTTTTTGGCTTTTACATTTCAGGTGTTGCCACAGCAATTTTTCTGTCTCCATCTAACCTTATCTTCTGCATCTTTTTTCGTCACACCAACTATCATCATGTCCTCTTTACCCTCCATCCATAAATCTCCTCTTCGGTCTTTCTCGGTATCCTGCCTGGCAGTTCCAGCCTCAACATCCTTCTACTGATGTACTCAATACCTGTCCTTTGCAAATGTTCAGACCGTCTCTGTCTGCACTCTCTGGCTTCATCTCTAAATCATCTAGCACAAACTGTCCCTCTGATGTACTCTTTCCTGATCATATCTATCCTTGTCACAAGAGAACCTCAACAGCTTCATCTCTGTTACCTCCAGCTTTGCCTTCTGTCTCTTCCTTATTGCCACTGTATCTAAACTATACAACATCACTAGTCTCACCAACAACGTGTACACTTTTCCCTTCATTCTCACCAATACTCTTTGGTCACAAAACACACCTGACACTTTTCTCCACCCGTTTCAACTTGCAACAAGGTTTCTTCACCTCTTTTCCGCTTGTTCCGGACTGTTGACCCTAAGTTCTTAAAATCCTCCACCTTCCTTATCTCTCCTCCCTGTAACATCACGGCTCCACTTGGTTCCCTCTCATTCAGACATGTGTTCTGTCTTGCTATGGCTAACCTTCATTCCTCTCCTTTACAAGGCAAACCTCCATCTCTCTAGATTTCCCCCCACCTGTTCCCCACTCTCACCGCAGATCACAATATCATCTGCGAACATTATAGTCTGTGGAAATTCCCGTCTAATCTAATTTGTCAACCTGTCCATCGCCACAACAAACAAGCGGCTCAGAGGCGATCTTTGATGTCCTGCTTCCACCTTAAACTCCTCTGTCACAACTACAGCGCACCTCACCGCTAGCAGCTCTCATACATGTGCCGCACCACTCTAACATACTTCTCTGTTACTCCAGGTTATCTCACACAATACCGCAGCTCTGCTCTTGGTACCCTGTCATACGCTTTCCCCTAGATCTACAAAAATACCTTTGACCTTTTCTGTACGTGTCCATCAACATCCTCAAAGCAAATATGCATCCATAGTACTTTTTTGGCATGAAACTATACTGCTGCTCACAGATGCTCTCTTCTGACCTCAGTCAAGCTCCCACTACTCTTTCTGGTAACTTCATTGTATGATGTTCCAACTTTATTCCTTTGTAGTTCCCCTTGTTTTTAAAAAACAGTACAGGCACACTTCCCCATTTCTCAGGCATTTTCTCTCTCTCTCTCTCTGTTAATTTTTGCTACATTCTGATCCACAAAGCTCATTTTTTTCCTTCTCTGTTCTCTCCCATTTCCTTCATTACTAAACTCTTCAAAGCACTCCTTCCAACTCCTTATCATATTTGTTGGACATTGTCAGTACATTTCCATCTCAATCCTTAATCACTCTAACCTGCTGAACATCCTTCCCAGCTCTGCCTTGCCAACCCGTATAAATCTTTCTCTCCCTCCTAACTGCACTGCATCTCTCTGTACTCCTAGCGACTCTCTTCAGTCTCTGTAGTTTCCAAAGACTTCTTAGCTGATGTTTTTCTTGAGAATAAAGTTTTTAAATGTGTATTTAGAACATTCATTTCCAATATTAATAAAAAAATTCCAGCACAGAGTGCGGTGAAGAAAACCCTCCAAATCATATTTAGTGCAACACAGTATAAAACGAGGGAGTGGACAATATGAGGACAGGGAAAAACTAATAGTCATAAGAAGGATGAAATTTACTTTGAATCATTCAGAAATTTAACATGAGCAGATCTTAATCTCTTTCTCTTATTTCTGCTAGACCATAAATGTCTACTTACATTTATATTAGGGTAAACAGTATATTCAATCAATTTTCAAAATAATGTAAATCTGCCTCTAGCAGATTTGGGGATGATAAATCAGACTCAGAATCTGAATCAGACATACTTTAATAATCACAGAGGGAAATTGCTGTTTCAGTACAACCGCCATCAACAAAAAATATTAAGTGACTAAAAAATAAATATTAAGTAATTTGAAGAAGTATTACATTTCTATGCGGTAATTTATTCCTGCGGGCAAACAGTGCAGGTTTGGAATCCTAACCTTAAGAAGTGACGTAGATATTGTGGGTTTGATTAGGAAAAAAATATTTCAGTCGTTACAGACCTGACTTTGACTTGGAAAAGATGAATGATGAGCATCTCTGCTCAGAGGTTGCTGTTCAGGTTTTTTTATGTGGCATCTAAGTTTGCCAAAAAATTCCAACCCCGTAATGTCCAGACCCTACATCATTTTAGATTGGATTTCATCTTTTGCTGGCGCCTTGCCAACAGGGAGCTCTTGAACAACCCTGATGACCTAGGTCAAAGGAATAGATTGGCCATTCCCCAGGTCCTCAGACTCTCACTTCTTCATGGAGGTCATAGTGACCGGATTAAGGAGAAGCTCAAAGTGCTCCTTCCACCACCCTGGATATATTGCCAAATGTTAAAAACATAGACAGCAGCAACGTCAAAACAAAGGAAGTGCCCCATATTGTTCCTACTTAGGTAACACTATTTTAAAACTAGAGTTGGTAGGCTATGCATAATGTTTGTTAACCCTAACCTATTTCTCTGACTGTTCCTTCTATAAAGACACCTGCAAAACGCAAAAATAGTACAACTCCATTAAGCTGCTGTTTATTCTATAGTTTCATATTATTATAAAACATTAAATAGCAGTGGGAATGATCATCGATGTTAAAAGAAAGAAAAACCAGTGGCGCCTAGTTGTGACCCGTAAGCTCCACTGAAATGTCACTCCAGCATATTTTTACGGTTGTCTAATTCCTGCTGTAGAATAATACTGACAACATAGTTTGTTCTGCTCAGTTTTTTTATGCACAACATTGTTTTTCACCAAACCATGTGGTCTACAGGACCCATGCCGAAGCTGCCAGGGAAACAGTAAGCTATAGTTTATACCCCACATCACGTTGTCTAGACATACAGGATATTACTATATATCCTGTATTTCTTTATTAAATTGACCATCATTTATCACTAGCTCCTCGGTAGCCTCAAAAGGTCGATTATAGCTAATGCTGCCTAATCATTGAAATCTATCCATCCATTTTCTTACTCGCTTTATCCCTCATGGGGTCGTGGGGGGTGCTGGTGCCTATTACCAGCATTTCATTGGGCTAGAGGTGGGGTACACCCTGGACAGGTCACTAGTCTGTCGCAGGGCAACAACGAGACAGACAGGACAAACAACCATTCACGCACACACTCACACCTAAGGACAATTAGAGACCAATTAACCTTATTAATTAAGAGAGAAAAATTAACCAATTTTTGAACTGTGGGAGGAAGCCAGATTACCCAGAGAGAACCCACACATGCACAGGTAGAACATGCAAACTCCATGTAGTAAGACCCAGGGTTGGACTTGAACCCAGAACCTTGTTGCTGCAAGGCAACTGTGCTACCCACTGCACCACTGTGCAGCCCTCATTGAAAGCTGTACTATTAATTTGTTTTTTAAAAGTTATAATTTCAACAGTACAACAAATTGGCAGTGTAATTATACACAAAAATATCAGTTTGCCAGAATTAAAGATTGTGGATAATGTGTATGGGATAAATATGCCTCACTGGTGGTTCTAGTGTTAACTTTATTTACAGAAAGTGATCAAAACTGGAAGTTATAATAAAGTGATATTTTATTTCTTGCTTTTTTTATACTAACAACTCTTTCTTGATAGGCTTGATTGATACCTTTAAAAAAGCTGTGATCCAATGGGACCCTGTTTGTGAATTTTAGAGTGTGCATAACTTTAGTAATCACAACATTATGCTCGCTCAACCTTCATATTTTAAATAGATTGTCTTTATTTAGTTAACAAAACGATTTATTTGAAAGTGGATGTTTTTAAATGGATAACAAAAATGTGCTTGGATGTACTGGACGAAGCACTGGGTTATTCCAAATGACAAAATATAACAAAACATTTCACCTTTTGTCATTGTACAACCACAAACTTGAATGTAATTTATTGAAATTTTAAGCGATAGACCAAAACAAAGTTTATAATATGTGACGGGATGAGAAAATAATACATGGTTCTAAATTGAAAGTTTTACAAATATAAACCTAGTATATCCATTTTAGTCTTACTGCAACAGTTGCCTTCAGAAAGTCACTTAATTGACCCTTCGCTAAGGTCTGCCTCCCCACGGTTACTGTTGCTATGCCTGGCAAACATAGCTGGCCGCCCGCATATTGTCATGGATTCCACAGTGATTTCAGTGAAACATATTCTGAAGAAAATCGTTTAAAATTTTTTGAAGTAATGTCTCAAACATATCAGAGAGGACCAGACAGAAAGGACTGCAATATGCATATGAAAAATAGATTCACAGCATCATTTGTCAGCGGAGTAATGTTGATGAAGAGGACATAAAAATCAAAGAGAGGGCTCACAGTTCATATTGCAAGACTCAGCCACCCCCCGTCTTGATAATTCCCATACAAAAGTATAAAGGAATAACAATGTTCTTGCTTCACAGGGTAAAGAAATTATTATAATTGAAACTTTCTGGTTTCAACCAGAGGGCTACAAGGTAGATTTTGCTATCTGTTAGGCTAGCCGGCTGCTTAATGTGTTCTTTTTGTTTATAGCGCTCCAGGATATTGTTAAAACAAGCTTCATTATGGGTTTGTTCAATACGCAGTGCATATCTACCTTACTCATTGTTCAAAAAAACCCAACAACTTTTAACTGGATATCTAAAACTGTCTTGCAGCAAGCTACTGTGTGGTAGTTAGCGTTAGCATCTTACCTTGGAACAAACACGGTAGTTTTTCGTGATCTTCGACGGATTCAGCTGCTTGTGGGGTCTTCCACACTGCTTACTCCATATTTGACATCTCTCCAGGTTTGTCTTGGGTTTTGGGAAGGCGAAAAATTCAACAGTACCCGAACGTTCAGGATATCTTTCATCAGACTTGCAAGTCCCGTACACACACCGCTTTGGCATTTTTTGGAGAAAGTAAATGTTTGCCAGGCCCTCCCTTTTTAGTTACGGTTGCTAACGTATGATTGGTCGGGGGCGGGGCTCAGCAAAAGGTCAATTAGCAAACATAATGAACTGATCTGATAATAAATCTACCTGTACATTTTTTAAGTTGTACAGAGCTTGCAATGTATTTATTGAGTTTGAAAGGCATTAAAATAGGGATAGATGTTCTTCTTCCAGCAGGACAATGACATTGAACATACATCCAGAGGATTTTAGATCAAAACATATTGATGTATTAGAATGCTCCAAAGTCAAAGCAATAACGACAAGATGTGCACACCTCTATTCTCAGATACTCTCCATCAGATCTGACTGATATAGAGCTAATTTGCAAAGAGGAATGGGAAATAATTCTCTAAATCTGCAAAGCTGGTAGAAACATACCCCAAAAGACTGGCAGCTGTAACTGTAGAGAAGGTAGTTCTAGTAACTGAGATTAATAGAACTACCGATAGTTCTACAATTTCCACTACTTTGTGTTGGCCTATCACATAAAATAAATCATTAAAGTTTGTGGGTATAACACAACAAAACATGAAAAGGTACACGGATCATCAATACTTTTGGAAGACGCTATGTTGACCTATTAAAGCAATGCATATAAAGTTGAAGTCAAAAGACATGTTCACCTGATGTTTAAGAGAAGACAGCGTCTGAGATCATCTGTTTTGTAGTAGCTGCTGTCTGGCTTTTCAGGGGAGGAGACAACAAAATCAATCACTTTCACTTCCTAAGAATTCATCAGTTTTGTGTATTACAAAATGAAGATTGGCCAGCCATAGACATGATATCGAAAAGACATCCTTTTGTCTTAATGTCCTCTGTTTCTCACGGTTTTTCTCTGGCCCTCACCACTGCAAGCCATGGCAAGTTTTGACTGCCGCTAACCCTTTTTCTTTTCAGCTCCTTTAAGGAAGTGGATCATCTCATCAAGGAAAGACTACAGTATGGAAGAAGAAAGAGCCTACATAACCTTTCTCTGACTCCCAGTGTCTGATGTCCACCGTTCTCTCTCTCTCTCTCCTTATCTCTTTCTTTTGATGAAAGAAGAGCCTCTCTGTAGTCCCAGGAACGCCCTTGGACCTACCTTAAGTCCCCAACCCTATTTTATCATTTCTACATATAGAGGCTATCCCTCCACTCCCTCTTTTTCTCCCTCTTCTTATCCTGGTGATAGTACCTGATTGCCTGTCTTGTCTAAACATTAATGTGCAAACCTATTTAGGGGTAAAAGAGGCACTATTTCTCAGTGCATTAGAGGACGTAACTTTGGGTTGGGGGGATTGAGGGTGTTGTGTTAGAATATGTGGATAAACAGACAACTCAATTGCAGCCTGATCTTAGATTATGCAAGCCTTACCTAAGGTCCCCCTCCAGTCCTCTCACTCTCTTGTCATTTGCCATCACCACGCCAATCCCAACCAAGACCTGTTGCAACCAACTTGCTGACAAGCAACTCCCAACTCGATGGTGGCATCCATTCCGCCATACCATTTACCGGCACCGCATAACTGAACAAAGAGGCAGGGGCTTGTGCTGTAATAATACATGTAATAATCGCCATTCCTACTGCATGTGTCCACTCCCATTTGTGCCATCATTCATTTGGTTCCCTCTTTCACTAATCCATCCATTTGTTGCTTGCCTTGTTAACCGGCTGCACCGGAGTCCCTGCGCTGCATTTGTATGGATTCCCTTGTCTCTTTCTCCCTGTTTTACCATTTCCCTTTTTAAATGTATATTTAAAGTTAAATTTTGTCGTTAGTGTTTCGTTTCAGTCCATTGGTTTTTACCATTTTCTTCCCTAGCTGTAGTAGTAGAGGGGTTTAACTCATTGTCCCACCTCATCCTGCATACAGCAGGGAAAATAAGTATGAAACACATCAATACAATTTTAACGGTGCTACATACATGAATTTCCCACTATATGTCTGTAACTACTCAAGTGATATGAGTCCCTTCTGCTGCTGCCTTATTCAGGGGTTGCCACAGCAAGTCAATACAACTTGCACTCAGACTTGGCAGAGTATTTACACCAGATTCCCTTTCTGACACAACCAAAATTCAAACAACTCAAGTAATCCATGCATTAAAAAAACAATAAATTTGTCCACAAATTAGGATATAATAAGGTGGAATAACACATTGTAATCGCATAAGACACACTTACTGAAATTTATTCAAAAGCATCTCTGCTAATGAGAAACTAGTTGCATACATTGCTCAGGTGTGATTTTGACCCATCCTTCTGTACAAATGGTCTTCATATCCTCATGGTTCTAGGGGTTACTTCTATGGGCGCCGATATGCTGCTCTTGCCATTGTTACATTTGATTCAAGTCAGTGAATGACTTGGCCATTATTGTTGCTTTATTATCTGCCATTGGAGTAAATAGAGCATTATCTTGCCTATGTGTTGGAGACCATATTTCCAATACCTGAAATTTATCTTAACATTGTAGTCAAGAAGTTGTCAGTAAATTTTTATTTTCATCAATTACATTACATTTTAACAGTGCAATATGTGATCAACAGTTCCGCACCATGATTTTCTTACCCTCAAACATCTTGTGTTTGAGCCATTCTTTCTCTAAACATGGTCTAGTGCAACAACAGACTGTGTTTGGTCATTGACTTGACCAAATGTTCTGTTAAAAGAAGCTTCACCAAGTTTTTCTTCAACAGTGGAGTCTTGTGTGGTGAACATTTATAGAGGGCACTGTGCATGGACATTTCAATGTGTAGCTGATAATTCCCAAATTTTTCTGAAGCACCCTATTATGGCCCTTTGTTTCTTGGACAGTTCTTCTCAGTAATTTGTTAGACTCCTCTGTCAGAATTTTTGTGAGAAGTGCCCTGTGATTGCTAGTTTATGGTCAAACACTGTTCTTATCACTTGCAGATTATAGCCCTAACAGCTCTCATTAGAACAAACAGATGTTTAGAATAATGTCTGTAACCAGTGAAATAGTTATTTGTGCTAATAATGTTCCAAAGGACTTGGTAGAGTACTTTGCTATTACCCATTATGAGATGCTCCTTTTAGCCTACTCTGATATTGAGAAACCTTTTTGTAGGCCATCAATCAGGGTTAAACTAGCTGCTATTTATTTGCATTGGTTGGTGCCAGAATGCTTCCTAATCACAGATTTTTGACACTTTTTTTGGCCTTTCATGCCTTTGTTCTCTTCAACATTTTAGTATTTATCTCATTCCGGTTTTTCACGTTACTTAAATTGAGGACAAATTAGTGTTGATCTCCTTGTATGTGTGGATTACTTGAGTTGCTCCCAACACCTGGTGTGAATTTCACTTCAACAGCCCCATTAGAGGTGTATTTACTATAAAAACTTTGGTCTGTTCAATACATATTTTTATCCACTGAAGGTCCCTAACAGAACTTACCTGTCTGCAGGCCTACAGCAATCTCCTAGTTCCAAAGACTGCTGGGACATTTCCCTTCCTGGACCTTTTAAAACCTGTCTCGCAAGCACACACACATACACACACTTACATTTTATCTCCCTCTCTGACAGATTTTTTTTCACACACTCCAGCCAGCAGACACTCAAGAGCTGGTATGCACAAGCTTTTGATTCAACAATCACACATTCACACAACCGCATTTCACCCAGTTAGCTGAGCACCAGAAAGCCTCCATTCATTGCAGAGTGTGCTTCATAGAATCCTTCACTTGCACTGGAGAAAAAGGTAGCAAGGTGGGGCAAGAGGAATGGAAGGACATTAATTGTGCCCAGTGGCTGGCCCCTTTCACCCCAACTCCATAAAACATCAAAGGCCTTTCTGCTTGGAGCAAGTGGTGCCCATTCATAGACTGATGCTAATTCAGGTCTTGATGATTGAAGCCCAGTTAAAGGCTGTCTCTTTCCCCCAGCCCCATCATCCAATGCAGGACATGCATGCCACTTTGGTTACAATCAGTCTGCTTACTCTTAATTGTACTGTTGCCATTTTTCCTCCACTGCTGCAGTCCAGCTTTTGGGAATGTGGTTTATAAAGCAATGACTGCTAAGAGCAGTTGTGATGTGATCTATAGACAAACAGGCAACCAGCACTGCCCCCAGACTACCCGCTCTTCTTTTTTAAGTTTCTCAGTCTATTTGCATGAACTCCATCCAAAACTTTCAGTGTGCTGCCACCCCCTTCTCATATAGCAATCATGCCCCCCCTCCCCAGCCCACTCCCCCACCTCCCCAGCCCACTCCCCCACCCCCTCCATTGTAGGTCATGGTGGGACTTCAAACTTTCTTCTTCTTCTCCCCCCCCACGAGTACTTTAATCCTCCTCAGTCATCTTATAATTTCTCTGTTCTTTGAGCACCCTCTCCATACTAATTGCCCTCTCACGCACTGCCCTTGCGCTCTTTCTCGCGTCATCGTGCAATTTTCTTTGCCCGTCTCCTTGCTCTTGTTCAAAGCAGCTTCTCTCTGAAATGTCGGACACTTCTCCTCCCCTTGTCTTTTTTTTCCCCCTTCCTTTTTCTTACATGTTAAACTGAGGAAATGATTGCCAGAAAAATGTTTGGCTGTGTGTTGTGGAACATTTAAACACCATCGCCGACAGCAAGATTATGATCTGAATCAAAATCCAAACGTTCACCCCAACCGATCCATTCCAAAAACACCCTCAAACCTTTAGAGTTTTTGTTAAAACTTTCCATGTTTTAAGCGTGGTACATTCTTCTTCCCCTCTCTACCTTTTTGCCTACCTACTGCTTCATTAAGCTACTTACTGACACTGATCAGTTTCATTTATTTTGTTTGGTTCTTTTGATTTGCTGCAGGAGAATGATCATTGATTGGGGATTAACACTCTAACAGGGATTTTGGTGCCTCTTCATCGCTTCTTGCTTCTTGGCTTTGGTTTTTTGTTTTGTTTTTTTGTTTTTGCTCAACGCCAAAGTTAGGGCTGAAGGTCTGGTCATTTGGGCTTCTCATTAACCTGCTGCTCACTGTTTGTCCCCTTGTCACTTGTGTTTTAGAGAAAGATGAGGCTGCAATTGAGAGCTCTGAGTTCAATGCCACGTCAGTAGCTGATGTGGACAAGCGGGTGAAACGGCGGCTACATATGGGTAACTCTTTTCTTCCTCTTTCTATGTGTTGCCATGCCGCTTGTGCTTGTATCCCCCCCTTCCGAGTTTACATCTCTCCGTTCCTCCTTGTTCTCCTCTTTCTATCTTTATCTTGTTGAAACATTTTCGTAAACCCTCTGGTGCACGCTGTGTCCACCCAAGAGTCCCTCGTCGGCACAACTGTAATCAAAACTGTTTGTGAAGAAGGACTAAAACAGATCATTATCCTTTACAACCTCTTTTACCTTAGTCGCCAAAGTATTGGTAGACTAATGATTTCCCAGCCACTAACACTACATCTTACTGCAAATGTTCTTTGTTGTAATGCCCTAATTTCTAACTTCCCACACTAGAAAAACACGACACTGCATATGCATATGCAACTCTCATTTTATGCGGTAGGTATTATTTAGTGGGTGTTTGGCAGTTTCAAAGGAAAACAATCACATGCTGTTCTCTTCTGGTTGCGCCTTCAAAAAAGCTTTGAACTTCAGTAACTTCAGTTACTAGTCTTGGTCCAGTCTGGTTTAGACTTAATTTGGGGGTATTTCCACAAGTCAACAATGACTCATGGAGTGTTTAAATTATTAAATTACAAATAAAGTGGTAGACCATCATTATGATTCCCAGATATACCTCTTGCCCCTTTAGTCTTTTTTTGTCAGTCTTCAAGAGATCTCTCATCTGTTTAAAGTTTTCTTCATGACTATAACCAACAGTAATACATGTGTACAAAAAAATTCTAGAGCTCCACATAAATTTGTTGTGTTTCTATAGACCCTTTTACTCTACAGTCTTCAGCAGAAACCAATAAAATGTTGATTTTAAGGACCTAACACCTATCTATGAAGTCTCATTCCTTTTCATTTTATCTCAATTACTGTTTTACTTGATATTCGATGACTCCCTCTAAGCTAAACAATGCCCTGCTGTTGTACAAGTGTGTGCTCTATCCTGGAAAATGTTTTTATAACCCTCTTAGTGCAGTAACTTGAGCGCAGTTGTACAAATCAGTCTGAAAATATAGTGTAATGAGATGCTAAAACAACAAAATGGCACAATCTTTGTTATACTATAATATTCACATATGGCACTAACCAGCCATATGTAAATTATATTTTAGATTTTTATTTTGAAGTAAAAAAGGAAGTAATCTGTGACCCTTTGACCCATTATGGTAACAGTGTCAGCTAATAAAGACATCTCATTGTGATGGGAAGAGAACACTTAACTTCATTTATTAAATACATGTTAGAAAGTAGGGCTGGTTGATGAGGACCAAAAATAGTATGCTGATATTTCTAAGCAGAGTCGATATATATTTATTTATTTATGTTTTTCTTTCCATAAAGTATTTGTAAAAAGACATCTCTAACTCAAAGCTTTATCCCAAATTTCTCACAGGCACATTTTTTAACAAACAGCTGTAGATAATTATGAGAAACAGCTGAAAATAACCTACATACATAAAAGCATAATCTTAACGCATCATAGACCCTCTAGTTACAAACAATATAGTCTCATCTTATATCTCTCTTAAAAATAAATCTCAATAATTTAAAAATCTTGATATATTGCCCAGCCATACTAGAAAGAAATGTCTACCATGTTTAAAGCTTTTATTTGGTAGCAATTTGGGTACCAGATGGAAAAAAGGAACAGTATTACTGACCATTCAGGCTATGATTTATGTGCCCTACATGTGGGGTAAGATAACTGTCAATATAAACGTATGCGTAGGTCTCTGGATTTGTAAATGTCAAAAAAACATGGATAAATCTAAGATTTGTATTTGTTCCTTGTTGTCAACTCCTAGATAACGTGTGAAAAGTTTAGAAGTTACAAATACAAGTTACAACTTTGCAAATATACAAGTACAGATCACAAATTTACAAGTACGAATCTACAACCCCCGATGAAGCTTTTACACACCCTATATCTTGGTGGCAATAATGACATGTTACAATAGATGTTTCATCTGTGAGAATGCATGTGTAATTTTTTTGTCTTCTTTCTCTTCTTCTTCTTGTTTAATGGTGGTTGGCGAAAAACCTTCAGGTGCTTTACCACTACCAACTGGTAAGGAGTGTAAAATAGCTTCATCAGGGGATGTAGCTTCGTACTCATAGATTTGTGATTTGTACTCATAGATTTGTGATTCGTAGTTGTAAAGTTGTGATTCATACTTGGAAATTTGTGATTCGTACTTGGAAATTTGTGATACTTACTCATAAATTCGTGATTTGTATTTGTATTTTTGAAAAGATGTAACTTTGTAACTGTCATGGTTTTAAGGTGTTTGGGTGAATCCAGAAACGGGGTCTCTCGCCCAGCTTGTTAAAACAAAGGGAGTAAGAGGGGAGACACCATAGCAAAATCTGAGCAGGCAGGGATCCAGGGAGCTGGTCTTCAATGCATGGAACCAACACAGGTGGGCAAATCCAAAAACACGACGAACTGGAGAAGACAGGAGACAAAGTTATATCCAAAATGGGGATTTCAAAAACTCACAGGTATGAAGTTTGGGTGACAAGTCTTTGGCCTAGGTATACCACAACGAGATAACACTCTGGCGTCTTCCAGCTGTCTGCGCACTCCTTTTAGGCTAGAGAAGACAGTCCTAATGAACCGCAGGTGCGGGTAACGCCTCTCCATCAACTACAGCCACCTGTGGAGCAGAATTAGTAGAGCACCCCTACTACACCGACGGGAGTCTACCATCCTGAGGATGCGTCAATCTTGACTGTCCAGGGTGGGTGGAGGGGGTTCGGCCGGAAGGCAAAATTCACTAGAAACCACGGACTTGATCTAGGAGACATGAAAAGTGGGATGGACACGGGGATGTGGTGGCAGGCAAAGACGGACGGACGTTGGGCTGATGATTCTCTCAATCTCGTATGGAACTGTGAATCGGGGAGCAAGCTTCTTGGCAGAGGGGTTGGTTAGGACGTCTCTGGAGGATAACCAAACCTTCTGACCGGGGCTGTTTTGGGGGGCAGGTACTCGATGACGGTTGGGAAACCCCCTGTTCTGCTCTGCGGTGTTGTGAAAAGCTATAACAGTAGACTTGCATGTTTCCTGACAGCGGTGGATGTACTGGTTAACAGAGTTGACCGGTATATGGAGTTCATCAGATGGTAGGAGAGGTGGTTGATAGCCTCAGGCTATTTCAAAGGGAGAGAGTCTGGTGGCAGAGGAAACGTGTGAATTAAGGGCATACTCAGCCCAAGGTAAAAACTTGTTCCAGTCAGAAGGGGACGAAGAAGTGAGACATCGAAGGGTGGTTTCGAGTTGTTGGTTCATTCGTTCTGTTTGACCATAAGGTTTGTGGATGATATCCGGAGGTGAGAGTGTAATGGGCACCGAGAGCAGAACAAAAGTGTCTCCAAACCAGAGAGACGAACTGGGGGCCTTGGTCAGAGAGGATGTCTGTGGGGATTCCGTGGAGTTTCAAAACGTGTTTGATGAGGAGTTGGGCGGTCTGCAAAGCATTGGGCAGTTTGCGGATGGGAATGAGGTGGCAGGACTTGGAAAACCGGTCAACGACTGTTAGCATAGGGGTCATGCCTTGTGAGAAGGGGAGTCCCATAATAAAGTCCAGAGCAATGTGAGACCAGGGGCGTTTGGGTATGGGGAGTGGATTAAGGAGTCCAGACGGTGGTTGGTTAGATGGTTGGTTTTGGGCGCAGACAGGACAGGCTCGAACGTATTCACGGACATCTTTACTCCATGAGGGCCACCAGAATCGACGAGACACCTGAGACTGGGTTCTATAAATTCCTGGATGAGCTGAGAATTTAGAGTCGTGACACCAGCGCAAAACTTCAGGATGGACAGATCTTGGAACATAGGTAAGACCTGCGGGGCCGGGGCCTGGGTCTGGGTCCAATAGCAAGGCCTGATTAATGCGGTCCTCGAGATCCGCAGAAGGGCTCCAAAGGTACATGTGGGAGGAAGGATAAGTGCTGGTTCCCTTTCATGTTTCTGGGGAGCAAACTGTCTGGAAAGAACGTCAGGTTTGATGTTTCTGGAACTGGGGCAGTAAGTTATGGAAAGGTTAAACCATGAGAAAAAAAGGGACCAGCGGGCTTGTCGAGGATTCAGACGTCGGGCAGACTGCACGTAGGCAAGATTCTTATGAGCAGTCCAGATAATAATGGGCTGCTCGGACACCTCCAGCCAGTGTCGCCACTGCTCTAAAGCTAGCTTATTTGGCCAGTAACTCCCGATCTCCCACATCATAATTTCATTCAGCTGGAGACAGCCGACGGGAAAAAAATGCACATGGGTGGAGTTTATGGTCTGAAGCGGCTTGCTGAGACAGAACAGCCCCAACCCCTGTGTCGGAAGCGTCGATCTCTAAGGCGAATTGTTTGGAAGGATTAGGGTGTAACAAAATGGGGGCTTGCGATAACCTGGCTTTCAGTTCCTTAAAAGAGGCATCCGCCTCTGGGCTCCAAATAAACAGAACCTTGTGAGATGTCAGGGCATGAAGGGGGGACGCGATCTGGCTGTAGTTCCTAGTAAATCTTCTGTAGAAGTTGGCGAATCCTAAAAAATGCTGCAGCTGCTTCCTAGAGTCAGGAGTCGGCCACTCAACTACTGCCTTGATCTTAATAGGATCATATTTACCTTGTCCACCCTCTAAGATTAGGCCGAGAAACGAAACTGATGATTTGTGAAATTCACACTTTTCAGCCTTGACAAACAGGCGGTTCTCGAGCAAGCATTGTAGAACTAGCCGGACATGTTGACGGTGCTGGACGGCGAAAAGATACACGTTCATAAAGTCCCATAGACATCGTTAACCAAAGCCTGAAACACGGACGGAGCAATACAAAGCCCAAAGGGCATGACTAGATATTCAAAATGCGCAAGTGGAGTCTTGAAGGCCGTCTTCCACTCATCCCCCTGGCGAAATTCGGACCAAGTGGTAAGCATTACGCAGGTCAAGTTATGTAAAAATGACCGCATCCTGGACTGGTTCTACGGCAGAAGACAAAAGGGGAAGTGGGTATTTTATTCTTAACAGTGATTTGGTTTAGCCCTCGGTAGTCGATACATGGACGGAGGGATCCATGTTTTTTACCCACAAAGAAAAACCCTGCGCCCAATGGAGAAGAGGAAGGACGAATTAACCTTGCTGCGAGGGACTCTCCAATGTATTTTTTGAACGCTTGACGTTCCGACCCCGAGATGTTATAGAGTCGGCTGGTGGGTAAAGGAGCCCCACATAACAGGTCAATGGCACAATCGTAAGGGCGGTGCGGAGGGAGCAAACAGGCCTTGCTCTTACTAAAAACCAAACGCAAGTCATGATAAATTTCAGGAACCAAGCTAAGGTCGATGGAGTCCTTCGTTTTAGGAGAAGGGTCTGATGGGTGGCAAATTGGCTGGGCTGACAGGAGACAGCGTGAGTGACAGCCGTCTAAAGCGGAAACCTGGAGTGGCGTGGACAAGGGAAGTATCTCAATCTGAGACTGTGTGACCAGTCCTTGGTCAATCAAATTAAAGTCGGAACCAGAATCTACTAACGCGGAAACACTAAGGTTATCCCTGGCTAAAACTAATGTTGCCGGGAGACAGAAACGAGACGGAACAGGTTCACAAGGAGACTTGGGGGATGAAACTCTACACCGGTCCGCTGTCCTCTCCACTACAGGCGACGGACCTGATCTTTTGGCCGCACCGGACAAGAATTTTATTGCAGTCCTGCAATAAAGACACTGAAAAACACTGTTGACGTTCCTCCTGGGTGAGGTGTACACGGCCAATCTGCATAGGCTTGGGGGGAGACGGCGATGTTACGGCGGGTCTAGAAGGATTAACCCCCTGCGCAGGTGGAAAGTAGACCGTATAGATCTTTCAGACCGCCCCCGGCCTCAGCTGCGTAAATGGGCGTCCATCCAAACAGCAAAGGCAACTAAACCCTCAAAGGTCTCAGGCTCTTCAATGCGGGCTAATTCATCCTTTAAAGTCTCGTCCAGAGCCTGAAAAAAGACTGCCTTTAACGGCCGAGCTTCCCATTCGGCGGCAGCAGCATAGGTGCGAAACTCCACTGCAAAATCAGAGACGTGGGGTCCGCGTTGCTTTACTGTCACATAAAAGGCACAACTGCTGTACAGGATCTAACTTGGCGGAAAATGCAGTTTTAAATTTGCTTAAGAATTCTTCAAACGTACAACCGAAAGATCTGCAGTCGGGGAAGCAAGCTTCAGCCCATCTAAGGGCTCTGCCGGTTAATAACCGCAACACAGAAGAAATCTTGACATGGTCTGCGGCAAAGGTGCGGGTGCGGGGAAAACTATTTAACACTAAAGCACATTGAAAAAGAAATCCTCCGCAATCTCCACTGTCCCTGGAGAACTTCTCGGGGCTCGGAGACGAGCCCTCAGAGACAGGTGAGGACTGATCGGTGGATTCAGCTGTCTGATCGCTAGGAGGTGGAATGCTAGGAGTCGCGGTGACTGGCTGACTGGATGCTGAAGTTAAAGCGGCAGTCAGCTGGCTAAGCTGAGCTGTTACAAACTGTAGCTGTTCTTGCGCCAAATTTACCACTAAGCCGAGAGCCTGTAATTGTTCCTGTTGGGCAGCAAGCTGCTGACCGAAAGTATCTGCTGGGTCAGGTTGGCCAGAGTGTTCTACTGTCATGGTTTTAAGGTGTTTGGCCCACATGCAGACACTGACGGAACACAGGAACAGTTTCTATGATGTTTATTTAAGGCTCAAAGGGAAAAGCACACGTTATGTGCAACAGGTGAGGTCGGAACGTCAGAGCGGGTTGACTGCGAGAAGAAAGAGGATTAATTAACACAAGTTGAACCAGGGGGAAAGTTCTCCAGAAGCTGCTGTGCTTATCGCTTCGTCGGGAGGACCTGTCCGGGGGGGATGAGTGGAAAAGGAGTTCAGTGACCATAACTCTCTGATGGAAGGAGATGGCTGAATGACGGGAGGGCTGACAGATGTTACGCAGGTGGGGAGCCCAAGCATTCCCACTGCGGCGGCAGGCAGGAGGAGCAGCTGGAAGAACCAGAGTGAGTCCGGAAGAACCAGGGTGAATCCACGAACGAGGGTCTCTCGCCCGGCTTGGTAAAACCAAGGGAGTAAGAGGGTAGACACCAGAGCAAAATCTGAGCAGGCAGGGATCCAGGGATCTTGTCTTCATTGCACAGAACCAACACAGGTGAGCAAATCCACGACAAACTGGAGAAGACAGGAGACAAAGTTAGATCCAAAACGGGGATTTCAAAAACTCACTGGTACGAAGTTTGGCTGACAGGTCTTTGGCCTAGGCATACCACAACGAGGTAACACTCTGGCGTCTTTAAGCTGTCTGCCCACTCCTTTTAAGCCAGAGAAGACTGTCCTAATGAACCGCAGGTGCGGGCAACCCACTCCGTCAACTACAGCCACCTGTGGAGCAGAATTAGTAGAGCACGGAATCACAGAATCCTGACAGTAACTTGTATTTGTAACTTCTAATTTTGTATGCTCATAAATTAAACATCTTATTTCCTGTATGTATGAGTTGACAACCCTAAAGGAATCATTTGCTTTGGAACTTCCTATTGGCAGTACACTAAAAGAGATCCTTTGTAGAGCAATTTATTTATTCTTGTTTTAAACATGTCCTATCTGGCAGTGTAGCACTCGGAATTGCTTTCTTAGAGCTAAAGAGAGCCCAACAGATTTACTTTCACAGGTGGAGCCTTACTGCTTCCGTTATAGTGCTATACTTAACATGTATGCAAAGCTTTACTGGAAATTATTTTGGGTATATTTAAAATTCAGTGGACACAGAAAGGAAAAGGTTAAAAGAAGGAAAGGGAGATAAAAATGTGAGGCAAAATGTTACAAGGGAGAAAAGGTGACAAAAGTAAAGCAGAGAAAAATGAATGCAAGATAACATCCTTGGAGTCTGATTTTACACCTTCAGAAAGAGATGTGGAAAGAACAACAAAACAAACAAAAAAGTATCACATGTATAACCAAACACCACCTTTTGATAACACCACTGAAAAATGCAGTATAATTTAATACAAGATGTATTTAGTGACAGCCAAAGCTAACTTTAGGGTTTATCTTTATAGAAGTGCATCTATAAGCACCTAGATCCAAACACCTGTTGGCATTTGTTAGAGTGTGCTTGTATATGTATAAGGTTTGTTCATTAAAAAATGCTCAATAGTGGTTGTGAGGAGCTGAAGACCCGTAGTCCCGAGGGACTACGGCCAGACATCTTAAAGAGCCCCCAGAGCACTGGAGCCAAGAAGGACCAACACAGGAATAACTGCAACTGCGCCCCCAGCAGCCACCACCTAAAAATGTTATAGATGAAAGTGTCTAAGTTGTACAATAAAATTGGGGCAAAGGTCGGAAACTGCGGGAACAGTCGATGAGTCATGTGAGGCAGATGTTCGCAATGTCAGAACTTATTCATTTCCATCTCCCGTTTTCCGCATTGACTCTTGTTTGCAAAAGTCAAAGTCCTCTCCAAGCGAGCATCGAAACTTTTGTTTGGCAAAACTAAGGAAGTTATTTTGAACTTTGCCATTTCCATCAATCTTTTCTAATGTGATAATTTTAAATGAGCATTAACAAACGTTGAAGTAAATGTGGCTAGTGTATAGAACATGATATTGTGTATAATTTTGTCTCACGGGCTGGATGAATCATTACACCCTTACTTTGAAGTTTGTTATGCAACACACTCACAGAGATGGTTTTTCCATCAAAAAGGTTCCGGTGCTAAACTGTTGGCAGCAATTGCACCAGTTGATTTTGTTTCCACGACTGAATCACATAGTCAGTCACCATTAAATTGGTCCCATTTTGGCAACAACTGGGCCTGATGAAAGAAGTCCTGTCAGGACCTTGGGAAGGACTCATGGAGAACACCAGTCACTTAAAATGTTGTGAGCACCATGTTTAGAACTTGCAAGATAATGTTAGACAAAATCCCTCAAAACAGACCATAAACATTAAGTAAACGTTGGGTAAGGCTGGTGTATAATGAGCTCACTGTTTCTCTTCTTCTTCCTTGTTATTTTAGGTTAAGGATGTCCAGATCAGGATGTCAATTAAAAATATGCATTAACAATGCTGTGTTTGAACAACACGTTACATTTAGTCCATAATAACACCAACAACAATACAGTTCAGGTTGTTTCAGTGTATTTAAGAAGCAACAAATATTTTTATATATAGTTTTATTTGGACAGTTTTGTATTTCCAAACTAACAATATATAATTTATCACATACAGATACACTCTTCAGTAAACTCAAATGTTGCTCCTACTTGTATTTTTTTTATATGGAACAGTTTTGTGTTGCTGTTAGGCTAATGCTACCCTAATAGCAATTTTATTATCTGTTTTCATAAGAGTCATGATTTATGCTTGTATATTCCAATAGAGTTCCAAATTGTCCTTCTGCTTCATAAACTTATTACATTATTTTTAGTGCCATAACTTTTAATTGCGAGTGTTTCTGCTGCTGTCAGTGCCACATTGACAGCTGTTAGAAGAAATCTATGCAGGGTAGTCTCTATGACTACACAGACAGACACAGATAGATTGAAAAGATTAAGAAACAAGCAACCACTGCCTATAATCTAGATTTGGAAGTCATGCATATTAAAATTGGTAATGATTTTTGTTGATGTTCACCATGCAAATCGGGCCCATGTGGCTTACAGGGTATGTGGCTGACATAGAAACACAGACAGTACAACAACAGTACAACTTAGACAGATTTAGAGCTCCTTTTCAACCAAAACCACCTAATGTGCTAATAGATTCAGTAAGCCCAAAATGCAAAAATTCTGGTTGAATGAAAAAAGTTATTAAATCTAAATCTGCGAGGAGTATGCATAACATGGGGCTTTATTATTTAACACAGGCATATAACTCTGTTTCCTTACAGTACACTATGAGTAGGCTAGATGATACAAAAAAAATTTAAATTCTCAGTTGTCAAAGTAGGTACAAAACTTCTTCCTCGTAGGTGTAAATAAACCATTTTGTTGTTGTGAAACATATAGTGGCAGACGAAAGGGTGCAAAATGCCCCCCTGATGGTTATGTATTGCTATATAAAACCCATGGTCAACAGTCATTTCAAACAAAGCTGCCAAAACAGTGAGCGATGAACTGGTGATGGCTGAAATGACCAGCACCCATGAAAAACACATTCTCTTTGGTAGCTACTAAGCGTGCTTAAAGCAGTTGTCTTCATTATTTTCTAATAATCGAGTTCAACTAGACTCATTACAAAAGCTCTAACATTTTTGTCAAATAGTTTTACAAACTATTTTACACCTAAAACAATTTTTTCCCGCAGGGGCGCAAACCAGGCAGAAAATTGGTTTTACTAAATATAAATGTTAGGGCCAGTTATGATCAGCATTAAATATTTAAACACAGGCGGAAGGAGTCTTTTTCTGTCGTTTTGCATCTATTTTTTGTGTGTGTTGTAGTCTGACATCAGGGAGCTTGTGTATCCCTTTGTGAAATACAACAAAAGTAGAAATATCCCCAGTAATCACATGGGCAGTGGGGATCAGAATACCTCATGTCCACTCAGTAATAGAAATGAAGAACAAGACGATGACTGAAATGGTTAATCCTCTCTGTCCACATAGTGCAATTTATTCATGAAGCCACACAGACCACCTCTGGCCACTGCACTGCCTTTTTATGTCTGTTTCATTAGCCTATATACGTAAACACGGCTTCTGTTGCCATTAAATATTGTCTGCAACTTAGCTTGAATTTGGAAGGCAACTCAGAACTGCTCTCTAGTGGCTACATTGCCTAACAATCCCATCAACTTAACAAAGAAATTTAAAGCATTGAAGTAGTAGCTCTCAGTTTCAAAAAGCTTGGTGACCCCTGATCTAGACTTAACAAGACAGAGATAGGACATCTTTTACTTAATTTACAACATTGAATGGATACCAATTTAGTGTAAAAGGTTTGTATGTTTCCGATAATAAAAACACATTTTTTCCCCATTATAGGGTCCACTTCAAAATCAGCCTCAGACTATAGGAAATATTTTGGTAAAGAGGCTTGAAAAAGGGGGCTGAGGATGGTGTGAGAGGCTTGTCCAGCACATCAATCAGGCCTGGCGGTTTGTCTCTGTTCCTAGGCTTAGTTTAGCCCTGGGGCTTGGATGGGCGTGGCCCACAGAAAGGGGCTCTGCAGGACTGAGCTCACCTCAGCTAATGATAGGGTCCACTGTACTCAATATAAATCACTTTGACCCATAAACACCCTCTACACACCCCAGAAATCTACACACTCACCTTTAGTCCCACATGGAAAGTCTTATTGATTATATACGCCTGTTTCGGCATGTAGACCCAAACATGATGTATACTCTAACACACACATAGACACAGTTGTCTATGTTGGAAAAGGGGACAAGGTGGTGGTAGTACCCTACAGCACCTAGCAGACAGACTGCCAAGATGATGGAGTGCCTTTCCTGCCTCCTTTTTGCAATATCTTTCTCCAGCCATCATCTAGGAACTGCCGTTGCCTTTATTCTGGAAAAGTTTGACATTTACAATACTTTAGCAATGTGGTCTCTCTTAGCTTCAACAGATGACCCACGGAAACTAGAAATTAGAGATTAAGGGCAATTGATATGAGACGGATTTTTGAGGGTTGCATGAGCAAACTCAAACCTGTCTTTAAACACTAGTCTAGTTGGCTTACCTGTTGTGCTGCTTTCTGATCAGTTCTGTGCTACTGCATGAACTTCTAACAATGGACACGTTTCCACCCTAAGTGTACTTTTTCGTATTTTTCTTCTTCATTTCATGTAAGCACATGCCGTCTTGACATTTTAATTGAACTGTGCCAACCCTTTTGGGATACATCGCCAACTAACACGCTGCTGTTATTCCGCAGCAGCCCTCTAAATTCCAAAAAGATCATCCTAAGGGACTGGATTTGGAAACTAGATTTTGTGATTGTATGTTTTGAATCTGACAGTTGATGAGAAAATGTAAAACGTATGTTCCAACTGGGATTTTTTTTTCTTAAATAAACACGGTCAAACCCACCAAAAGCAGAGCAGTTACTAAGAAAAACCTCTTTATAAAGGTGTAGCTTTAATTAATCCCTTTCAACAAACATGAGTCAATGTCAAATTTCGGCCTCCTCAGCGATTCTCGAGGCCCATTGGGTAGGGGTTGACTGAGCTTAGCTAAAGCAACAGTAGCTTAGTAGCTAAGCTAGAGTTACCAGGAGCATGTGTTTGTTTTAGGACCAGCTTAGGCAATATTCACAAGTCCCAGCAAACCTTATCTGCACCATGTACAAGAACATTTTTCAGGAGAAAAACATACCAGCTGAGTATGATCCACACTTACAGCACTCATTGAACCAGCTCTATTTCCCCCCCATCTTACCTTAACTTTCCTTTTTGTTGTGTGAGCTAACTGACTCTTTTTTTTTTTTTTTTTTTTTTTTTTATTATTTAGAAGCAGGACCCACCTTTGGTCCAAAGAAATCTTCACCCTGACTTGTCAGCACAATATCATGTGTTGTTAAATAATTTGCTGTCAACGAGAAATTCCATTTGACTTTCTGTGAACAGCGCAAGGGATTGTGGGATGCCATCTGTAGGATTTGCACTCAGCTTATGTAGAATGAGTCCAAAGAAGGGCCATATGCATCTCCACTGATCCCACCCACCCAGGCAATGCGCCGTTTGCCCCTCTCCTACCAGGTAAACGCTTCAGAAGCCTCAAAGCTAAAACAAATAAACTTAGAAACAGCTTCTTCCCCAGAGCTGTGAGGGCAATTGCCCCCTGATGGGAGACTGCAGTCCAACATGTTAAAATGCCCTCCACTGTTACTAGCCCATCATACGTAACAATCACTTTAGTGTTATTGCCTACTTGCACACTATTATGTCAGAATATCTAAATGCACCTCTCTGTAAATGAAGCCTCAAATCACTGCACAAAAGCACCTTATTAGCTCATTATCTGTTATCTGTGACTCATGAAGGACAATTAGTTCATATAACGTGGCTCTACCCCTCGCAAAGGGACTGATATCAAAGCCCTCAGACTCTGATACAAACTTTTGAATCTTCATCTTTTTAATTTTTTTTTTATCTTTTGAACAGTACAATGTGAACCCCCCCCCCCCCCACCCCCCACCCCCCACTGTAACCGTTGTTCATTGCCTGGTTGTTTGTTTGTTTGTCACTTTTGTGTACTCTTAGCTGGATTGGCGAAATGAAATTTCACCACGGTAACACGCGGTGACAATAAAGAATCTTTGAGTGTAAAGGCATTGTATTCATCTTTATTAGACAAATGGAATGTCTCTGTACGTACACACTGGGACATTTTGACATTTCCTCATCTCTGTGTTGACAAAGCTATATGAGGAACCCTATCAGAATATCATGACATCCCACTGTGTGGTGGTTTGTGTATTCTTGCTTTGTCACCTCACATATCACCACCAGTTCTAATAGCTACACAATGCGTTGGTAGTACGTACATGAAAATCAACTGAGTGCATGAACAGGTCATTTGTCTTCCTCCATCTCTCTCTTCAATCCTTTATAGAGAGCTGTGCTGTAAACAACGGCGGCTGCGACAGGACCTGCAAAGACACAGCCACAGGGGTACGCTGCAGCTGTCCAGTGGGGTTCACCCTGCAGCCTGATGGCAAAACCTGCAAAGGTCAGTAAAGACAGCTTAATATATTTTTATAGACTTTTTAAAGGGATCTATCTCGCGTGAGTTCATGTCTGAGTTCTGTTGAACCAATCCCTGAGCCCAGCACCTACCTAACCTCCACCTGCCTGGCTGCAACTGGCTTCAGCTGCAGCCATTGGAACTGATGTTGCTTGTTGATGTTGCTTTTGCTTTAGTGCATTTTTCCATTTACAACAGCCTGGCAGTGACGTCAATGATGGTGGTATGTGGGTAAAAAGCCACCTTAACATATCAAACAGATCAGTAAGGGATCTTGGCTTTCCTCTAAATAAGCACCTGAATGAGGTTAAATCATGGGTGACCCTCTCAGAGGGGGACATTATAGCAATGCAAAGGCTGTGGAATTGATTTTTGTGTCTAAGATTAGTCAAAAGCAAGTATTTAGTCTGAAATTATTCCAAAAACTGTCTTTAAAATCCTTATATTTTAAATACACAATTGTAACTTCTCTTACAGTGACCAGAACTGAATAGCCAATTTATGATCTTTGGTGTGGTGATTAACTAGCCCTAGTCTGCATTTTGGCAGTCCAAAAAAAAAAAAAAAAACCCAACCAAGATTATCTTATTCTACATTTCAAAACATAAAAAAAAAAAAAAAAACGAGACTTAAAACATGTAAAAGATGCAACCCCAGACAAATTTGCTGGGAATTATGTGCTATAAATGGCATAAGAACCTCTATAAAGCTACCAAAATAATTTAAAAGCAGGGTTTTTGAGCAGTTTGCTCATATGGATCATGCACAATGGCATGATAACACAATACCAGTACACCATCTAAGACTTGTGAAGAAAATAGCTTTTGCCCAACAACTTTGGATTCCTTCACTCCGCAATGACAAAAAAATATACACAGTTGGAAAACATTTTTGGACTGTCCCAAACTAAGCTGAGTGGATGTCTTAGGTTCACATAGTTGAAACTTGCCCTAAGCCAAACTACTGTATAAGTTGAAAACTGATCCTAACCCTCATAATAACTTAGAAATCGGAGTCATGTGCTGAAATTGACCCTTAACTCTTGTGATTGAGTCAGCAATGCATTTGGTCAAAGTATCCAGTTCGAAAGAGCACTTAAAAGCTGTTTAGAAATTCCTATGTTGACTAAAATTATAAGTGATACATGTAATTTCCTTTAGTTGTGCTGATTGTGGTGATAAATCAAGTCTTCTTTAATGAAAACCTCAGACACCCTTGGAAAATATCCAGTTTGTTTTCAAGAGGGGACAAAGAAATAGGCTCTCATCCTTCATTTCTGATAGCCAGCATTGGCTGGACATTTACAGTAAATTCATTCATTCATTGCTACCTCTGGATCCGGCTCTTTCCCTCCTCTACTCAACCACGTGTCCCAGACTTGTTCTTAGACACAGTTAGTAGTAGTCACCATGACTACTGGACATGTTTGTCATGTGACAGCAGTGCTGTTTGCTAAGCAGTACTAATAGGACGTGTGTGCGCCTATACATTCTATGAGAGAGAGAGAGAGAGAGCGAGAGAGAGAGAGAGAGAGAGAGAGAGAGAGAGAGAGAGAGAGAGAGCGAGCGAGAGCGAGCGAGAGCGAGAGCGAGAGCGAGAGCGAGAGCGAGAGCGAGAGCGAGAGAGAGAGAGAGAGAGAGAGAGAGAGTGTTAGGTAGTCTGAGAATGTGGCATGTAGGTGTGTGAAACCTTGGAGCCAGAGCTGTCTCAGGGCTGCCAGGCAGACGACGCGTCTGCAAACTTTGAGATGTTTGAGCAGAGAGGCCCACGCTGTCCCATTTCTCCCTGCCCCCCCCCTCCCAACCAACATGACCGCAGTCATACAAACAGCACCATCCAGCTGCAGAGTGTGTGAATACAGCTCTCCAGCAATGAATATAGAGTTATTGCCAAACATCTTTGCATACACACAAAGGTTTTAGTTTACAAAATGACCCGATTTTGTTAGGATGCTTCAGTTTTTTAGTGGTCTAATATGTGTTTTCTTGTGTTAGCAATGTGCACCATTAAGTAAAAGAAAGCAGTCGTTATCAAATGACCTCAAATGTGGCGCAACAGATGCTAAGGGTATTGTAGTTTTTCGAACTGCTCCATGGTTTATCATGAACATCAAAGTGAGAGGTGCAATGGCAGTAAAGAAGGCTTCAAGAGTGTCCAGTAATTGCCAGGCGGGTTTGATATGAAAGGGGAGTGTCCAACAGACTCATATTGCCACCAGTGCAGAGCTTGTTCAACACTTCATCTGCACACACAGTGAGTTTTCAACGACGGTTCTACCACCATAAGCCCTAAAGTAGACACCTCTGTCCAAGAAAAACTTTGAGGATAGATTGATTTTTTTCTGAAGTGCAAGGAGGAAGAGCAAAAGTCTGGTTTAAAGTTATTGCACCAGTCTTTTGCTGAGGTTATAGTGCGGTAAAAATAAATGGGTGCAGAAAAATATTAATAGAGCAACTTGATCTAACTTTTTGATCCAAGCCAGAATTTGGAGAATTTGCAATGGCATACCAGTGCCTAGCAAACTCCCTCATACAAGTGCAGCTAAAATAAATTGAATATTGTTAAAGAAATTCAGTATTTTTTTAACTCATTTCAGAAAGTTAAATTAATGTACTAGATTCATTTCACCTTTGATCATTTGATTCTTGTAATTTGAATGATTATGGCTGAGAGATTATGAATACCTAAAATTCATTGTCATTTTGAAAATTGGAATATTGTGAAAAATGATAGCATATTCATAGAAAGTTGTGCAAAAGGGAAATGTTTGGTAGCAAAAGGTTGCACCAGCAACAAAGAGAACGCCAGCCTTAAGAGGATTGTAAAGAACAATCCAGTCAACAATTTGGGAGAACTTCACAAGGAGTGAACTGAGTCTGGAGTCACCAAGAGCTGCAATACCCAGACAAATTCTGCATATAAATATAATACAAATAATACAAATAATAAAATATGGCATTCTTCATGTTAAGAATCCACATCACTTAAAGTGCAAAATGAAGTTTCCATAGTCAGTGAAGATCTGAGGTGCCGTGTCATCTGCTGGTGACACGGCACGGCATTTTTGAGCACGTCATGATTCCTTCTGCTGACAAGCTTTATGGAAATGCTGATTTTATTTCCCAGCAGGACTTGATACTGGCCCACTCTGCCAAAGGTACCAAAAACTGGTTCAGTGACCATAGTGTTACTGTGCTTTATGAGCCAGCAAACTGGCCTCACCTGAATGCCACAGAGAATCTTTGGAGTATTGCCAAGAGAAAGATGAGAGACACAAGACTCAACAATACAGATACCTGGAGGCTGCTATCAAAGCAACTTGGGCTTCCTGAGCACCTCAGCAGAACCACAGGCCGATGGCTTCCATGTCATACTCAAAGCTGTAATTCATGCAAAAGGAAGCCCAACCAGTGTTGATTGCAAAGAAATGAACATACCCTTCAGAAGCATGACAGTCTGTTTAAGATATCATTTTCATTGATCTTATGTAATATTTTTGATTGTCTAAAACAATAAACAATGCATTTTCAATTTAATTCAATTCAGGTTTATTTATATAGCACCAATTCACAACACACGTCATCTCAAGGCACTTTACAAAGTCAAATTCAATCAAATCACACAGACAGATTGGTCAAAAGGTTTCCTCTCTAAGGAAACCCAGCAGGCTGCATCAAGTCTTGACAAGCTGCATTTACTCCTCCAGAAGAAGCATTGAACCACAGGGGAGAGTCGTCTGCGTTGTTAATGGCTTTGAAGCAATCCTTCATTTTGAGCATGCATGAAGCGACAGTGGAGAGGAAAACCCCCCCCCTTTAACAGTGAGGAAAGCCTCCGGCAGAACCAGGCTCAGTGTGAACAGTCATATGGCAAAACCAACTGGGGGTTAAAGAAGGGGGATGCTACTCTATGAAGCATATTATATGTGATGTCCACAAGTTCTTCCCATGAAAATGTTCAAGTCAGCATTAGCAGGGTACATTGTACATCCCCCCTTTACATCATTTTGAATAACTCATCCAAGGACAAGGGCAACTCTTTTGAAGACAGATATTTGTCCATCTTAGACAGGGAAGACATTTTAAGAGATGAGTGAAATAAATAGTCTACGTTAAACAAGAAAGCCAACACCAATCAGAGCAGGGGTCCTGTGATGTCATTGTTTTAACACCTACTCTGCAGCCCACACTTGTCTCCCCCTGGTGGGTTTTCAGTTATTCACACTTGGGGACATGTTACCAAAACAACTCACGTGGCTTTGTTAGGGACATGTCTGGTTCTTCAGGTGACAACAACTCAAACATTGAGCTAATTAGAGGGTATGGCCAGTGACCCATGAGTCCTAATTGCCCCATTAGTGGCCGTAATGGCTCTATTAATGTGATTGCTCAAAATACACATTATAAGGCTGTTACTGTAAACTATGTTCAGAGCTGAAGAAACCTTTTGGATAAGAGGTATAATCTCTACAAGAAACAAGAGAAGACGGTCAGCTGACATTGACTGAAGCATTTATACTGGTCATATCCTGGATGACTGAGAATTGGCTTATTCTGTTTTTACCATTGCATCAAGTTTCCAAGACCTTTAAATCTAGTCACATATTCCAGCTTTGACAGATTTGGGTTTCAAAACCTGTAAAAGATTTGTCAAAAAAAAAAAAAAACAGTTTTAGGGCTTTATGCGACTAAAATCATTGTTGAATGCATCTGTGCATTTTATCAGTCACATCAACATGGTGGAGTTATTTCTTAAACCTGTGAGTCACACTTTTGGATGAGCACACTGACACAGAGAACAAGAGCGAGAAACAAGGAGCATACATCAAGCGAGAAGCTGCTTGTGTCAGACAGGTATGAATATGTGAATATAAAAATAAAATCCCTGTGTCACAACACAAAACCCGTTGCACCACAACATCCATATGTTACACAAGTCAGCTACCTATGCACGTATACTCTCCGAACAACATCATGTGTGCAGTGAGACTATGAACACAATATTTAAATAACAAAACAAAGAATCACAGCACCTCAATCCAAACGTATTTATCAACATATTAGCTGCCCCATGCTAATGGACTGTTTGCTAATCTATGAAAAATATTAGTGTTGCTCTTCAAAACAGTACAAATTCCAATTAATGCACTAAATCCACACATTGTATTGATGCAATTGGTTTTTACCATTCCTCGATAAATCAATATCGCAGTCTGAAGAGTTTTCACTTGATTCTGGAGATAAACAGCGGTCGGTTCAGGTTGGTACCGGTATGGTTATATATCCATTACCACGACAAAATCTTCCAGCATTTCTTTGTATTCAAAAATGGCTTCTTCTTCAATTTCTACAAATAAATTCAATTTCTGCAAAAATGATGGCACTCTTGGTTCTTCAGCATTCTGGTGTAATCGGGTTTGGCATATTTGATGAAGCAGCTCCGCCAACAAAAAACAGCCCACGGTGGCAGTTATTTTGACAAAACCAAAGTTATTTCCGTTTGAGAAATGAGAAATGGTTCCCTGGTGTTGTTGCCTGGAGTGTTTCACTCAACAATAATGCAGCTATTGCAATATTTGCAGATTTGATTGTATTTCCCCTTTAAACTAATGGCAGATATGTGTCAGAAAAGACTGAAAATAAAACCCAATGCAAAAAAATCATCTATTTCTTGGCTCTAATGTAGTACTCTTCAGGTGATATGTGGTCCTAGCAGAACCCAGCATTTACAGTGGTGGCAAGATATGTGGACCCACCCCATGTTAATTGGGCTTGAGTTGAGTGGGGAAGATGGATAGGAGTACAGGCCAGCTGTGCCACTCCTACATAATTTGACTGGGAATAACCCCTCAGGCTTCCTAAATCTGTAGCGTAGAGTCACGGGCAAAGCAGGGCACATTGATCTGTCAACATATGAGAAGTCTGCAAGATCAACACTCTCAAGATCAGGGTACATGCTGTAACTTAACGTCATAGCTAAGCTACGGTTTGAGTTTTCCATATTGTGTTGTAACATAATCCATTATTATGACAAACCTAATATGACCTTATTATTCAACATGTGGAGCAACTTGAAACAGTTTTATCCGAATACCATTGCAAGATCCCAAAATTGATGCAGTTACTGTGGCTTCTGGAATAAGTTACCATACACAGTGATCCAGACGACAATTTATGCTTTTATTTTCTCATTGATTAACGCCAAAGTCATTAAATAACCACAAACGTATTAGTTTTAGGTATAGGTAATGATCCACTGATTTTTCCTTGTTGACCGGACTTCTCCTTTAAACACTGTGGTAAACAGGAGTGGGCTAAAATCTCTCCATTAAATTCAAATCAGTTGAATGTCATAGTAATGCTGTCATAAGCTTCATCTGTTTGTGTTTTGTTCACCTTACTGTTCCTTAGTGTGTTCCGTGTTTAGCGCTCTTTGTCATTAGATAGACATTGCCTTATTAGTTGATTTCCTTTCTGCTCATTGTTTGTTCTTGTCTTCTTTGTTCATTTTAACTTATTTTCTGTTTGATCTCTGTCAGATGTAGACAGGAAATTCAGTCAACTCATACTACAATAAATCAGACTGTGGACCCGAAATCCGACCAGACAAAAACAAGAGACGTTTAAAAGATTTATTTGAGAAACAGGTGCAGCTGGCGTGGGTAACTTCTGGTTCTGGCACAGGAACCTTTATACGGGAGAGGTGCAGGTTAGTGGCCTTGAGAGGGATTGGTGGAGCAGATGAATAAAGCGTCTAACGTCACTTTGATCTGGGGTATAGCACAGAATCCAGTAATTGGTTCCAGGAGGAGTTTAGTTAACTGGCTGCTAGAAGAAGCCGGGTCCACGGCTCAACCAGAAGCAGAGTAACCAATCCAGGGACGGTCCAGGGTCATGCACAGGTAAACAGAGGCAGGCAGAGGCACCAAGGAGGGAATCCACCTGGCTGTGTCCAGAGTCCAAAAACCAGAGCAGATCCGAAAGCCAGAAGTAGATGGGCTTGGCAGAGAGGAAGAATCAGGCAACAGGCAAATGTCGAGGTCCAGATACTGAGAACCAACAGGAGAGTCTGACACAGGCGAGGCAAATAGGCAGGAATCCAAACAACAAGCGAGGTCACTCACAATTGACAATCAAGGAACGCTGGAAGGTCTACTCTCGCTTGCAAGGGTTTTCGAGAATCTGGCACCTGCACTCTGGGGGAGACAGGAATATATAGAGCGGTGCCACTAATTAGAGGAGTCACAGGTGCATGAAGTCAGGGGATGATTGCTGGAGCAGCACAGGGAGCAGAGTGTGACATCAGCACACAGAATCACAGCAAAGAGCTATGAACGTTACACATTCAGATAAGGCACATGCAGTGCAATTGATCATAATCGTCAAACAATGCAGTCAAGTTCAGTTCATTATTCAATTTGATTACAACGTTTTCTGTTTAAGGAAGCCCAGCAGATTGAATTGAGTCATTAGTTATGTTTCCATTCAATTGTCATGCAAATTTTTAGCAAACATCTAAAAAAAAAAAAAAAAAGAAATGCCACCTACTGGTTTGGAGCAAACTAACCAGAATATGCAAAGCGTAAATTCATCAGAAGTTGGCGTTACCATGGCTGTAATAAACAGGAAGGAGAGGTTGCAAACTAGCATGCACCATATATCTGCGAAAAATGGAGAGAGGTTTTCAGGAATGTGTTGCTATCGAGCAAGTTAGGCTAATTGTTCTGTCATGCCAACTAGCATTGTGGGTGTTTTATGCTTTCCGCAGAAGTTGAGAAAGAAAATGCAATTCTATGTGCGTTATGGGACTATCTGGGAAGATGCTGACAGCAGAGACAGCTGATGAGTCATGTGAGGTAAATGTTCACCACATCAGAACTTATTCGGCAAATGTGTTTCCTTCTCCCGTTAATGCTCTTTCCGAAACACCAAACACCGCCTCAAGCGTTTAAACCTTTTTGTCAAATCAAGGAAGCTATTTTGAATTTAGCCATTTCCATCCATCTTTTGTAATATGGACCATCTTTTTCAAAATGCACGTAAAAAACAATGATAGAAACATGGGTATTGACTTGCAGCATTCACTCCTCCTAGATATTCATGTGATGAAAGTGGACAGTTGCTTGCATTGTGTCATTGACTTTGCAGCAATCTGTCATACAGAGCATGCATGTGGAAAAAACCTCCCATTTAACAGGATGTAAGCTCCCGCAGAACCAGAACCAGGTTCTATGCGAATGGCCATCTGCCACGACTAATTAGGGATTCAAGAAGACAGAGTAGACACGCACAAAAACAGAGAAACAGAAGCACAGAAAGAAATGTAAAAAAAAAAAAAAAAAATAGGAGAAATATGATCTTTCGTTTTAATTTCCATCAGAACTTTGAACACTTTAAAGAAAGTAATACAGGTTTTCCTTTTACTCAATATTCTGGCCCTTTCCAAAAAAAACATTATTTGGGTAATTTTAAGTAACCTAAAACAGCCACAGTTTATTCTTACAGTCAGACAGTAAGAAGAAGCCTTTTTATACAGTGTATGTGAGTACCTGGTTTAAAATGTATAGGTTACTGTAATTTAACTTTAGTGTAATTGGAGTCTAAGGAGTTGCAAAGAGCATATTTGTTTTAGGATGAGTGGCACCTTTGAAGGTGGTCTAAATCAGTCGGGGAATTGAACTGCTTCACGGTGACAGGCAGCACTCTTCCCACTTGTCTCTCTCTCTCTCTCTTTCGTTCATCAGCTGCGCTCTGATGCCAATAGGATGTGCCCTGTCCTGCCTGTCTATCATAATTGTCTCAATATAAACTATGCAGGGCATGTTTAAAACCCACCAGTATGATAAACATCCTTTTATCTGCGCTGACAGACAAGGCCGTTCAGCCTCTCTCGATGACAGACACGCCAACCCGAGGAGACGTCTCATTACAGGTTCTCTTACCAACAGCTGGGCTAAAGACAGGACTCTGCAAACGGTTCCCAGATGTTTGATTAGGAGGTGCACATTGGAGCGGGTCAAACCTTACGGTCGGGTATATGCGTGCCCTTGTAACAGCAGGAGTATTAACACTCATTACACCACACGGCGGTTTGCGTCTTGTTCTCAGAGAAGTTCATGAGAGGTTTTAGATCTGCACGTGGGCTTCTGACTGCTTCTGAGAACAGTGTGTGGTCGGTATACTTGCGCTGTGTTGGCACCAGTAACATGTCCTCGCTTGCCTGCATGCCACATTTGTCTGAAAAAACAAAACTAAACTGAGAATACACTCTCATATGCAGACAACCAGATCAAATTAAAAGGCTTGATCAGATGAGTTCACAAGAATACATGTAAACCGTTTTACCAGAGAACATCAGAAGACTGACTGGAACATTTCTTTCTTGCAGTCTTAAACTAGTAATGCAATCCACTGAAAGCCCAAAAGCCTCTTTAATTCCACGCAGCCTTCCCGTCCCCACCGGGATTTCTTCAGGAACCAAGTTAATCAAATATACATCTTTTTATTACATGCTCATCTTAAGCGTGATAATCGTCAATGAATTTGGATACCCTGGTGGCATTTTCCAGTGTCCCTAAACGTCTCTTACTGTACAAAACTATTGTTAAGGGTTATGGGCATTGATGAAACACCAGAAAACACAAACCTTTCTGTTTTCTATTAAACAACCTATTCAAGCAGCGTTTGGTCTGTGTCGACTCTTCCAAGGCCCAGTGCCCAGCAATTCATCTATGCTGACAGCAGAAATCCAGTAAGCTGTTCTTTATCAGCACAACCCAGCCAGGCAACGTACGGTCTCAGCTGAAAGAACACACTGCCGTGTGTTTAACAGAAAACCATAATTAATAACTTAAATCCTTTAGCAACCTTATGTTACTAAGTTCATGTTACAAGTGGCCTATAGAATCCACTAGAGTGGTTTGCAGAGATGGTTCCCAGCCGGAATAAAGTGGATTACTACCTCCTGGTCAGGGGTCAGTCTCTGTCTCAAATGGAAGAGTTCAGGTATCTTGCTGTCCTGCTCATGAGTGATGGAACCAGAAATGGAGGGATGGATTTGAGCCTTGTTGTCTTTGATTTGCCAGTCCATATATAGGTTTAGCCATTACTTGAGGCCATGATATGGATATGGTAAATGGCTTGTACTTGTATAGTGCTTTTAAGTAGTCCGACAACCCCCAAAGCGCTTTACAGTCATTCACACATTCACACTCTGACGGTGGTGAGCTATGTTTGTAGCCACAGCTGCCCTGGGGTAGACTGACAGAGGCGAGGCTGCTATACATCTGTAGCTTTCTTTTAACTGGAGTGTCATAAAGATCAGATCAGAGACCTCAAACTGTAGCTTTCTTAGAATTCTTAGTGAGGATTTTTCTGTATGTTTGTTAATGTATGAAATAATTCTTGTCAAGGATTTATTTAGCTTATTCTTTTGTTTTTCCTATTTACGTCTATACTATTTTTTATTCATGTACAGCACTTTTAATGTCTTGTTACTGAAAAGTGCTATATAAATAAACGTAGCTTACATGAGCGCCACCGGGTCCTCTGACCACCACCAGCAGGCATCTTGGGTGAAGTGTCTTGCCCAAGCACACAACGACAGACAGTCAGAGCGGAGTATCAAACCAGCAACCTGCCAATTGTTGGACAAACACCCTAACTCCTACGCCATTTTGTTTTTCTGTGGATCATGACCAAAAAAAACAAAAGTTGCCAATTTGCGTCGTTAGTGACTCCTTGTTAGCCTGTTGTGGTATTCTCAATACGCTGACAAATGGTTTGTCTGTCAGTCTGTCAACATTTCCATTCTACCAAATACCCAAGATACTGGATTGTGAAAGTTTCTGCCATAGTTCTGGAAATGAGTGTTGCTCGACAGTCATCTTTACATGTTGCCTTGGTAATACAAGTTGAACAGCAATTTAAGACTTTCCTGCTGTCTTCCTGTCGCGTCCGCATGTGTGAGTGTCTGCTGCACGGTTGGAGAGGAGAACGAGCGTGAGGTTTTGTAATGGTTTGAAACTCACGTTTTAGAGTGGTGATTCACTTTTTTTTCGCACATTAACACAATCTTCTATCCCTGGTGTGGGTTTCTTTAGTACTTTTATCGGCAGCACCTAGCTTTTAGGTGGGCGTGGTGGCCGGAAGAAATTGTGGCTCTGAAGACTTTAGGAGCCTTTCTTGTCATCAAGCTATTAAAATACCAATTGGCATGGATTTTTCGGTTGAGGAGTGTGATCTGACTGTTGGAGAAGTCGGATGTGCAAGTGTAAAGGCAGCATCTAGGATGAATAATGGTGGGTATGTTATTGGACTCTATTGACAAGGTGAATAATGTAGTTGGGAGGGGTATTGTTCTGACAAATATGTAAACTACTGTTTTTCCCCTAATAACCCCTGCAAAAAGCATCATCCTGTCTAGTCTGCCACCTTTTATCAGTGATGATGTGTTGCTGAAGGAACTGTCTGGTCAGGGTCGGATTGTGTCAGCAATGAAAAACCTCCCGTCTGGTTGCAAATCACCCAATTTAAAACGTGTTATTTCATTTACAAGACAAGTGTTTATGGTTCTACAAAACGATCATGAGCATCCAGCAGTGTACGCGTGGGAAGGAGTTTCAGCAGGGGAGCAAAAGCAGTCAAATGGTTCAGAGTGTGAACTTAATCAGGAGCGCATTGAGGCTGTCCTTACTTCTAAAGTGCGCGAGGAATTGAGCCAAACGACTACACAAGAAGCAGTTCAAGACGAATTGGGCGTTGATGATTTAGTTCACAGTGAAGGAAACTTGATCAGGGACAGTGAAATAGTTTTTAAGGTACCAAACATTCAAAGAAAACCTAAAAAGATGGACGTAAAAGAAAAGAGTGATTCAAATGCGTGATAGTGTGTCATCTGGGTACTCTATTCCTGATGGCCAGAAATTTAACAGATACACTCTAGAACAGATTAGAAGTTTTTTGGAAATAACAAAAGGAAAGAGAGACGTGACTATAGATTATTTTTTTCCTTATTAGAAAACTGTTTGACTCAGCTAAATGGTTAATGAGACAAAGGACTTGTGATGGCTTAAGGGACACTGAAGTGTATAGGTTTTTCTTTTTGATTATTTTTTGTGTGTGACTATTAGTAGCCTTAAAATCTCATTTTTGAACTTTAATGGTGCAAAGGATGCGAGGGAAAAAAGGGCTGTGTATTATGAACTCTTAAAATCTAAATATAGTGCCATGGCTTTTGCTCAAGAAACTGATAGCAGTGTTGATAATGAAGTTGACTGGAAGAAAGAATGGAATGGGAATCTTATTCTGAGTCACAAAACCTCACAATTTGCAGGAGTGGCAATTCTTTTCTCAAGAAATGTTTTTCCAATTTCTATTGAAACTGAAGATGTTGTATCTGGAAGATTGCTAAAGGTCATTAAGTATGAAAAACAAAATGAACATTACTAAATGTATATGCTCCTTTGATTCCATGAATGAGATTTCGGGTTCAGATGTTTTATTGCTCTCAGATAAGCAGGACAAGGACAGGCAGGATCAAAAGTCAAATGGCAGTCCAAAAACGGTACACAAAAAGGCAGTCCAAAATCAGGCAGAAGTACCGACAGGGATAAAGCAAGCTCGGATATTCCTTAGGCAGATTCGGGTAGGCAAAACAGGCAATCAGTCAGACAGGGCAGGAAAAAACAGATCAAGGGACAGGCTGGCTCAGAATCAAAAAGCAATCGGGTTTGCATCAACAGGTCAATCAGAATATAGAACGCTGGAACAAAACTCACCGTGGGCTCGTAAATGATCTGGCAGAGAACTGAAGACCAAGGCAGAACTATATAGTGGAGTACACAGGTGAAATGGAGTGAAAATTAATTACAGGGAAGGCAGGTGAAACTAATCAGGGCAAGAAAGCTGACAGATTGCTGAGGGGAGACCAAACAGAGCTGATAAAGTGACAGGTGGAAAACAGGTAACCTAAACAGAACAACATGTCTAAATCAAAACCAAACAAGACCCCAAAAGCAGAAACTTAACTAATAAATCTGATAACATAAACCAAGACAAAACCCAAATCGTGACAGTGGTGGGATAATTGTAAAATAAAAATTCAGCAGTTTACAAGAGGAATTGTAAAAGCTATTGAAAAATTATAACATTGTGGTTCTTGAGAATTTTTGTGAGTCCACGTGAAATCTAGGCCATATTCAAGCACCTTAAAAGAAAAAAAAATACTGCCTTGGCTGATCTGCTTGGGATCAGAGCACAGGGATCTCTGGTCGCTTTCAAAATATCTCTGAAATGGATGCTCCAGCTAAATCTTTGTTCAGTTTGGAGAAGAAAAATGGACAGAATCATCTCGTTCATTGAATCCGATCTGGAGAAGGAAAAGACAGAACCAACTTAATTGAGAAAAAGAGCTGTAGACTTTTTTTTTATTACCGAAGCTGTATGTGAGTGAGTTGAGAGAAGACTCTGTGATGACAGAAGGGTTTCTTGATAACTTGCCAAAGGTTTCAGACCAAGATAATGCAGAAGGCACTGTTGAGCATGGAAAACGGTAAAGCTCCAGGAATAGATGGCTTGCCTGTAGAGGTTTATAAATCCTGTTGATCGGTGTTGGCAGAAGATCTGTCGGAAGTCCTCAATGGCAGTGTAGCTAGAGGAGCGTTACCCTTAGCTGTCCCAGAGCTGCGCTCTTCCAAAGAAGGGGGATCTTTATGAGATAAAGAATTGTAGACCTGTCAGTCTGTTATGTGCTGACTATAAGATCTTCTCAAAGGTTCTGGCATGTAGATTGATAAAGTGATTGATCAAGTTATACATGTTGATCAGTCGTGTTGTATCCCTGGCAGATCAATAAGCGATAACATCTTTAATGACAGATTATTTGGACATCTCTAATTTAATGGATATAAACTTTGATCTGATTTCCATTGACCAAAAAAAGGGAATTTGATCCAGTGGAGCACCAATAGCTTTGGAACAGTTTGAAAGCTTTTGGTTTCTCCTCTGGTTTCATTGCTATGATTAAAACTATCTATTGTGACATTAAAAGCCTATTGAAGGTCAGTGATGGTTTAAGTGCTCCTTTTAAAGTGGGGGTATTCTACAAGGTTGTGCAATATCAGGTATGATGTATTCCCTAAGTATCGAACCTTTAAGTAAAATTAGAAAAAGGTTACAAGGTGTAAAATTAAATAGAATTTATTTACCTTTTCAACTTTCTGCAGATCCAGATGATATTATTGCAGCTATAACAGGAGAGCTGAATCTCCTTATTTTAACTGAAATTATTGAATGTTTGGGTAGCATTTCTTCATCCAAGGTTAATTGGAGTAAGAGTAAAGCTTTGTTTGTTGATAAATGGCCAGACTGACCTGATGAATTAAAGTGGGTAAAAAAAAAATGGTCTTAAATATGTGGATGTTTACTTGGGGGATGAGATGGAGGTCATGGAAGATTGGGAAGGGATTGTTGAACTGATGGAGGGTAGGTTAAAGAAAAGGTAACTGGCTTTTACCACTATTGTCTTAAATAGATTGTACACTGATTAATAATCTTGTTGCTTCATCTTGGTGGCATCATTTAGCTGTTCTGGAACCCCACCAAACCTTTTAGTGAAACTACAGAGTATTATTTTAAAACTTTTATATGACAAACTGCACTGGGTTCCTCAGTGTTTTGTTTTAAACAAAAGAAGAAGGATGGCAAGGTCTGATTCATTTAGAAAGTGGGAAAGCAGCCTTCAGATTACAGTTTTTACAGAGTTTTTTTTTTTTTTTTTTTGTAGGGGATCAAAATGTATTGTGGAGGCAGGTTCTTGTTTTTTTCCCTTCTTTCAAAAGTTGGTAATTTAGATTTTTGGTAAAACTTTGTTTATTTTCGGCCACTACAGATATGATGTAAAGTGTTTGTCACCTTTTTATGTTAGTGTGTTGAAAACATCGAAACTTGTGGAAACACAGAGATTAGAATGTCCACATCTTTAAACTGGCTATAATTGGAACTTGTCCTTAAGAGATCTCGTTTGGGCTCACCTTGGGATAAAATGGCAATTATTTATCAACTATTGATGGAAAAAAGCAGTGTTACTTGTTGGAGCTGAATGCTGTATCCTTGGGTTGAAAAAGTGACATTCTGGCAGTGAGTAAATCAATACGTGTTTTCATGCTGACATACTTTGTTTTATGCTCTTAATCAAAAGAAACGCTTTTTTTTACCTATTAATAAACATATAAATTAATACATTTTATATTTTAATAAAGAAACAAGTTAGATTTTTCATTTTAATTTATTTTACGCTCACACATGCAAAATCCTGAGCATTTTCTAAACTCCAACAATAATTTCTTCATATTTTTGCAAGCTGTGCATGCACCCCTGCATACATACAGTTTTTTAAAGGCCTGGAAAAGTGTTCTTTAAAATTTCCAGGTCTTTCCATTGTCTTAAACTACCCCGCTTGCCACTGGGGCAGGAGCATAAGACCCTTGAAAAAAAAACGTTTTGCACAGGATACTTAATTTGGCAACGTGATTCAGCCTTAATTTGTGAAATACAGAGATACATATCAATAAGCATGAAATTATGGTCCATCCATTGGGTGTCTGCAGTGTTCTTACTAAGTAAAAACAAATCTTTAGAACCAATCCTGGCCCAAAATGATGATCTTCACCGCGTGATCTTCTTTCAGTAGTTATTGCCAGTTATTGCAAATGTAAGATGCAGAAAATACAGGCAAAATTACCCCCTCTGGGATTAATCCCATTGGCTGCTGTGCCAGCCTTGAGTAGAAGAGACCCATCCAATGTGGCGGTGATGCAGGATGCGCTCCAGCACATAATGAGGCGTCTACATATGTAATGTTTATGGCTAAGACGACCGCCACTCATGGTTACAAGATTAGACTGTTTTTAGCCGCAATACAACATAAGAACTTTTAACTTCTAATTTTCGGATGCAAATTAGCTGTTGTGCTAATTCTTTGCATATTTACATTGATGCTTTATGCTGACATGTTGGTGAATGTGCATTGTCCTAATTCAAATAAATAAACAAAAAAAAAACAAAAAAAACTGCCCACCACAATAAAAACCAGTCCGAATCTCTTCCTTTTATGAAACTGTGTTAAAAAGCGTAAAACTATTGCACACAAGAACACATCACAGGCAAACAACTCTAAGGGAAAATAAATTACCGAGAGGCTTCACCATTCTCATCTGCAGGCCTTCGCACTTTGCTCGTTTGAAGCTTGTTCCTCACATGAACTGTTGAAAAGGATGGGATGGTCGTTGTGGTGGTGGTGGTGGGGTGCTGTGGTATGGAGTCATCTGAAACGGATGGGTTAGATGACGGAAGGTGTTTTGAGAGCTGAGAAGTGTGAGGTTTTGGGAAGAAAAGCCGAGAGTTGTCAAATATGAGGGGGCTTTCAACACACTAAGTTTGTTTTTTCTATAAATTCCAAGTATTTCCTTTTAATATTTTTAGATGAACAAAAACATCACACTGGCAGGACTAAAACTGTAAAGCTTTAGTGTGTGTGTGTGTGTGTGTGTGTGTGTGTGTGTGTGTGTGTGTGTGTGTGTGTGTGTGTGTGTGTTTTGAAGCAAATTTAATCCATGTTAGTTGAAGTGTTCAGTGACTCCAAGAATCTGGGGTTTAGAGTTCTGTCAATGTAACAGAAATGTTCTGCCAAATCCATCAGGATTGGTTATTGATTGATGTTTTTTTTTTTTTTTTTTAAACCCAATCTTTGAAAAAAATGTCAGGAGAAGAAGACATTAGGTTAAAACATTACAAATCAGAAATACAATTTCTCTCACTTCAGGCCCATGCAGACTTGAGAGATGGAATGTACATAAAACAAATAGAGTACAAATTGCATAAAGCTAAGAAAATCTGTACAGTTTTAACAAATATTTATGGCGAAAAGCAATTAAGTGGAAACGATTTGCAGAAACTTGAACCTCCACAAATAATTAGGGACAGAGGGCAGGGATGTGGTTCTGTTGAAGAGTGTTGGTTTTCTTTTGCCGGGTGTTGCCAGTGGAGAGGACAGACATCAGGCTGAGAAGAAAAGTGTATTTACTCAGGTATTAAACAACCCTAGCACAGAAACAAACAGTCCATGAGTGCATGTGTGCTGGAGGAAAACTCAGTTTTGCATAACAATGATCAGTGATTCGGGACTGGTGGAGCTGGAGTAGTGAGCTGCAGTTCCTCTGAGTGGCTTCTTCAATGCTGAGCAGGTCCTTGTTACACCTGTATTTCAGTTTGATCCCAACAGATGCCCATGTAGCAATATTTTAACACAACCTATATATATATATATATATATATATATATATATATATATATATATATATATATATATATATATAGAGAGAGAGAGAGAGAGAGAGAGAGAGAGAGAGAGAGAGAGAGAGAGAGAGACGCTGCTGTCTACTTATTCCAAAGTTGGCCTCACAAAGTTAACATTTACAGATTTGCAGCCTTATGAGATGTTTTGCCTCAGCCATGGTGGGAGTGATGAGAATATGTTACTAGCACAAATGATTTATAACTGTGGTGAAATTATTTTTTTACAGGTTTGATCCCGTGCTGCTGTGTCAGCAGGGAGAACTTTCAGGCGTTACCCAGCTACGAGCTGTTTTCAGTGGGCACCTCTGCGGAAGCATCCCGCTGCTCCCCCCAGCTGTTCTCTGTCTGAAAGGCAGACAGCAGCTATGGTGGATGGGTGGAGACTTCACAGATAAAACTGATCAGTTTTCTGGTGTAAAAAATGTAAAAAAAAGTAAATCCGCAGATCTGAGACAGCGAGTCTGGGTATAGAAAGCTGAAGTGTCCTTTTTCTTTTTTTCCCCTTCAGGTGTGGTTCATGGCTTGTAAATAGTAAAATGATATTTCAGTTTGACCCATTCTGTTCACAGTGGTCCTTAATATTAATATTCTCGCTCTTTAGTTTTTCTGGACTTCCTCGAAGAAAAACTTCTCATTTCTCCTCACCTCTCGGCCAATCATTGAACAGCAGTGTGTTTAGTCAAAGCTCCGCTCGAGTCCCCTCGGTTTGACCCTGCCCTTGAGCAGGGCTGGAGAAAACTGGGCTTGCTCTGGAAAAAACTGCTACCGAGACACTCGCAAGCGGACGTAGCCGAGTAGTGTATGAACAAACTGAGCCGGTAGAACTGGGGCTTTTGACTTTGGACAGCCGGACCTCCTTAACGTTTTTTAAAAAAAACACTTAATTGCCAATTAAGTCAGAGAAACAGGCCTGAAGCTGTTAAATGACTTGACATCCTTATTTTTGGAGACAGGAACAATCACGACATGAGCCAATCTTTAAATTACATTGCTTATCACTTTAATGCAAATTTTATTCAACCGTGTATGTCTTTTAAGTTGGATAGGCTGTCCTCCCTAGCCTACTGTTTATCTAAATCCAACTCTCAATTCCAGCATTTGAAACTAGGTTACGTTTAAGGGGTATTTTACTTTTTCACATAGTGGCCTTTTGTAAATGAAATCATTTGTAAGGGAGAAAATACTTCTTCATGTCACTGTATTCACCAATTACTGGTTCTTTTTATTTTTTTTAACTAACCTTTAAGGATCCATCCATCCATCCATCGTTTATATCAGTTTATCCAGCATGGATAAAGCTGGCTAGTGCCTATCACTAGTGGTCATTGTTCAAGAGGCAGGGCACACACTGCACAGGTCACCAGTCCATCACAACCTTCAACGGTATTGTTTGCTATTTTTGCTTTGAATCTTTGCTTAAACACAGTGTCCATATTCAGTCTTGTGTGAAATGTCTTTACCTTAATTAGGAACATACTCATTAAAATTCCACGGTGCCTTTGGTGATCCAGATGTTTTTTTGTAAAAATAAATAAATAAAAATCACTGAGCCCATTCATGTGCACACACTGATTTCACTCATTATTTTATTTTATACTAATTCTTAAACTCATAACAGTGAAGGTCCCACACAAGGGGTAGATTTATAATCTAGCAGGGATTAGTGACTGAAGGTATTTGGTAAACAGACCCAACACAAATATCTTAACAGACATGTACCTTTGCACCTTTTTACACAATTTCCTGTGGTCAATTTGGCCCGCTTACCAAATGGCTAGGGTGATTTTCTCCAATATATGGTTCAGGACTAATAGAATGTTTACATTTTGGAAGTATTAGAAGGAATTTAATGAGACAGTTAATCATTTGCCAATTAAAGTGGACACAAGGCCTAACTGGCTGTATTTGCAGTGGTAAATAAAAACTAATGTTTTTGTTTCTAGACATCATCTTTATAAACATGTGACCACAAAAGTATTTCTCCTCAATTGTTTCCTGGAAAAGTACCAACATTTACAACCTGCAAAGAAACCAATGGCTTTCTCCCAGATTATAATAGCTTTTTTTTTTTTATTAAACCTTTATTTATGTAGGTGGTCTCATTGAGACACGGTCTGTCACATACAAGAGAAACCTGATCGTAGATTGGAACTAGTGTGTCAGGTGACGTATAACCCCACTAAATGTGGAAGTGATGCGTGAGCGCCGTGGTGCGGGAGCGCCGTGGTGCAGGAGCGCCGTGGTGCAGGAGCCCCGTGATGCGGCTCCGCTGTGCTTTCTGACAGGCACCCTGTTCCACCAGGAGTGCTAGTAGAGTGGAGCGCCTAAAACAATGAAGTGTCTGCTTTTGGTCTCTAGTTTGGGTAGAATCAACAACAATGTGAGAAGAAAACTCAGAAAGGCTAGAGCTGGAGAGAGATTTTGTTGTCTGCCAAAACATTCTCAGTTTATTTAGCTTGAGATAAATGCCCATTAGATTAGTTTTGTTGTTTCTGATAGTGTCAGTACAATAATTTTTGAGATCCTAAGAGTGGAACCAGTCAGTTCCCATGAGTCAAACCGCTTTTCCTGCCAAGGCCCAAAGCTGGTTCCTTTGGTGCAATAGACAGGCTGGCTTTAAATCCACTTTGTCAGAGGGCCCAAGTCTGAAGCTGTTTCTTTCCATATGAAAATGTCTCCTTCTTTTAACAAACTCACATAGCTAACTTATTTATAGAACAATTCTTTGAAAAAAATGCTATACTCTTTTTTGGCTGAATAATGGTAAAGAAAATGAAGCTCTGTGTGATACTGATCGTCACAATATTGAGGATGTTCAGATCACAGAGTGACTAAAACCTTGGCAGGTCTGACTTATCTGTCCTCCCTTTCTTTGTTGCAGACTTTATCATTTCAAGACGTCTTCTAGTTTAATGTATTTACTTAGGCTCAAAGAATATTTAAGCTTCATTAAGGGTAATTATCTACCCAAAGCCTACCCCAGAGTAGCCATTAAGTGTGGGCAGATGTTGGTATTCTGCCAGTATTTTCAGCTTCCAAGGTAATTAAGAAGCTGTGTCTGTCTGTCTTCGGTAAGCCCAGGGTTGTATTCACTGTTTTTATTGAGGCAGTGGAGCGAAAACAACATGGGCAGCAAGCAGACATTGTGAAATGTTTGTATTTTTCTCATTTTGTGTATTACTTAAAAATGTCCTCTCCTTCATATATACCTGACCTTTTTATCGTCCCTTCGTGAACTTTCAGTAGCATAATTTCTGCAATTCCAAACTTGAAATTTACAAAATAATCATAAAGGACTCAAAGTTGTATCTTGGTTTTATCGTTGAGCTGAATTGACAACTGTCCCTTTTAACCTCAGGAGAACAGGAACATGGTAATGGCTAGAATAAAATTATTTTTGGAACACACTGCACTTCAGGTTGGACATGAATTGGCAAATATTAGAAGGGAAGACAGAAAGAGATAAAACACAAAGAAAAATCTTTAAAAACAGCTTCAAGTATATGAAATGCGTCTATCATTAGTTACTATTTGAACAGTTCAAAACACTCTATGCCATATATACCACTGCTACAGAATCCTCACAAATGCAGCAGAAATGTTGCAGTAATGACTGAGTAATAATATTACTTAGTCTCATGTTACACTATGTGGGCGTTCTGTCTACACTGATAAAGATTAAAATCGTCTCACAATTCTGAATTGCATAACACCATGGGGAAAGGAATCTATGCCAAAGAGAGGTTCACATTGTCCATCCTGATACATTTACTGTACAAAACAAGCGCTTCACAGTATATAAGTTGATGTTCATCATAAAGCCTATTATTTGGTACATTGCCATGGGAGAAACATCCATCCACTGTATATACCCACTTATCCTTACAGGGTTGCAGTGGAACTGTTGCCTAGCTCTAGCGGTCATTGGGTAAGAGTCGCCAGTCCAACCTAAAAGTAGTGATTTCATGCTATTTTATCATGAACTGTGATTTGAAGAGCCAAACAGAGGAATTCAAAAGATAGTTAAAGATAGAGTCTGCGATTTTTCTGGAAGTTTCCCCAAGTCCCTTTTTGAATAACTGCGCATGCAGGGGGTTCACATGAACAACAACAAAAAAAAAAAACTCCCCAAATCCACTCTGGTCTTATTTCTTTCTACTGAGGCCTTCCCTTTGTTCTCATAAACATGAAGGAAGTTCGCTTCTTGCGACTCTCAGCCATGTTCAAAGGATACAGTGAAAGCAGCGGCGCTACAATGAACGGCTAACCGCTAACCTAGCCGCTAAGCTAACCGGATACTTAACGCTAGAAGTGCGCATGAACAGCCAGCAAGTGGAAGCACGGACACTGGCCTTACGTGAGCGCATCAGAAGGATTGGCTTGTGGGACAACTAATGGGACATTCCTCAAATGACATCAAATTACTAAATTTAGAACATCTTGTGGTCAGACAAGCTGTGTAGAGTGGTGAAGCAGACAGCTCTGTCCCGTATATTGCATCAGCAAATATAATGGTAACAAAGAAACACTGCTGCTGCGGTGTCTGTCGGAGTCACTCTCAATATGGCCATGCTGACCATATGAAAGGAGTTTTTTCACTCCCGTTACTAAACTCCATCGCCATCATTGGATAAGAGCGTGTGTGATCCCGACATGGAGACACAGATTCTGGCGGGGATAACATGGAGAACCAGCGTGGTGAATCCACAGAGCTGATTAACGTTAGGTGGAATGTTTAGGTTTATATACATATGTTCGAGATAACACTGTAAATGGCTTGGCTAGGCCTAGTTCACATAATGCTGAATGTGTTAGCTACCACACAGCCCAACCATACTTCTATCAAAACAAAACCTTACCTTTCCACTAGTACAGCTTTCTTTCCGCCAACTTTCAGGCTCAGTTGTTCTATGCTCGATTGAAGCATGTAGAAATGAAGCTCCTGGGACATCCTCATCTTCCAAAATGATTGGTGTTGCAAACATTGCCATTTCTCAGTTTGTAATTTGCTTGTCCGACCGTCTAGGGAACTGGAGTTTATTTCCGGGGGGTGGAGATAATTTGACTCATTTAAGAAATGCCCTATAGATATAGTGATACCCCAAGAACTTGAGGGACAGAGGGTGGTGAGTATATAACGTTTATGGGTGAGAGCAAGAAATAAAACTTTGACAAATCCATGCCCTTCGGGTTGGTGTTGAACATGTGTCACATAATGCCACACAGTCGACCTGAGCAGCATCTCAGGAGCCTTGAGCTGATGCTGTCCAGACCGGCAGACTTTTGCACCTTCATCTTTTGCAGCTAGTTCTTCACCCGAAGTCTCAAAAGGGACAAGATGGTGGTGCAGGAGGGGTACCATAGGGTAGAGTCCTCGGAAGCAGAAAGGGTGGAGTGATGGCGGAGAGATTAGAATAGCGAAGTTTTGGAAAGAAAAATAATACATTTTAAACATAATGTTTAAATATAAACAGCTGAGAATATAGAGTAGGAAGACCGTCTTAGACAATCTTGTTGTCTGTCACTGGGCACAGTTTCATGTTGATTAGGTGAAGCAGGTCAAATATGGACCTTCCAAAGTAAAATTTTACACTTCTTGTTCTCAGGGGTAGGGGCTTTAATAACATCATCGATGACTATTGAGTTTTGTTCAGGACATATGGATCAATCACAAGACGTTTCGTGGCTCTACGACTTCCCTTGTAGAAGCTATAACAATTTAGTGTTTTTGGCTAGAAGTCAAACTTCAAGGTCTGGCCCCGGCCCTTTTACATGCACCAAAACCAAAACTTCAGATGCCCCATCCCTTCTGAGCAAGCTGACTGAATTTAAAGCCGGTCAATCAAAATCTCTAGAAGTTTGATCAAATAGAGAGGGTGGAAATGTCAAAACAGGGCCAAAATCGCATGTTCAATCCAAGATGTCTGACTTCCTGTTTGTTGTCAGGCGTGGGTGTAAGAGGGTTTTAGGTAGGTCTTGGAAAGTTCTACAAGTGTACCAATTTCATTCCTCTGCAACAAAATAATAATATGTGGAGGGGAGCTATTTTAAGGGAGCGCTGTGAAGTTGTTTTTGTTTTCTTAAAATCTGTAATTTTACACCAGGCCTGAGGGGTGTGCAATTTTTTTTTTTTACTTTTCTTATATGTTAAGGTCTCCAAAAAGCCAATTCATTTAGGCGGAGGATAATAAACCTTTGGATTACAATAGGCCTTCTCAGCTCTTTCGCTGCTCGGGCCTAATTATCACACATTTCACCGAAAAACCTAGCAGCTCTCAGTTCCATTTCATTTGATCTTGGATCCATCTCTTAAGTTTCTCCCTTGTTTCAAAACCCAGTTTGTCCAATAAAAGGATTTTTCTTTCTCGCTTACCTTTAGTCTCACCACAATTACTCTTTCCTCCCATGTTTTCCAGTTCCCTCCCTTTGTGTCTCCATCTCTGCCCTCTCTGTTCCGTCCTCTCCTTTATTTCTCTCTGGCATTTTGCTCAACCTATTTAGCAGCTCCTTGGATTTAACTGTTAATCCCTAACTGTTTCCATCACTCAAAGCACCAATCAAAAAGGGTTTAGGCCTGTTAAATCTGTCCATCTATTGTCCTCCGTCCTTGTTTGCTGTTGCCCCTCCTTTTCTCTTGGTTCTTTTATTTACCTGCTCACTGTTCACCATCTAAATCTTTTCCAGCTTGCTCTTTTGCACATCGTGCTCTGCTTGCAAAACGTTTAAACAGACATAAATAATAAAGCTTTCATGATCCAAAGAGTTCTAAATGAGATGTGAGTGAAAGGCAAAGTTTATAAAAAACTATGAAAGTTCTTCTAAGGATATGCTAAACTAGATGAGGCAAAGAAAGAATTTGGGAGGCATGGTGAAACCAGATCTGCCATGAGGTCTGTGGTTGCCAGCGAAAACAGCTCCTCGGGGGCAACTGCATTCCCGTTTATTATAATGATAAATAATTCAGAAATTGTATCTCAGTATTGCTGAAGCACACCTGGATCAGAACTCACATGTCTATGTTAGTTATACAATTTTTTTTTTCAAGATTCCATCTTGTGTGCATTTTAAACTGTATGACAAAATTCTGTCTAATGTGCTGACACATATCTTAACATCTATTCTTATAGCTGGCTGGTGGGTGAAATACATGTACACATCATATTCTCCTGATTTATATTTGTAAAAATATCATTTTAGTTCCACATTGGCTATTTTTGTTTCCATCACAGAAAGTTGCAATAAAATAACCAAAGTTTGGTTTTGACTTGTCAGTATGTGAACAACTTAAATGGCTGTTAGGTTGAGTTGAGTTTTTGCCTTTTTCTATATGTCAACTATTACCACCGCTGGCTTTATCCTCTAATGTAATCAATGCAGATATCGACGAATGCGAGGAGAACAACGGAGGCTGTGACCACTTCTGCCGAAACACGGTGGGCTCCTTCGAGTGCAGCTGCCAGAAAGGATTCAAACTTCTCACAGATGAACGGACATGCAAAGGTCAGGAGCCGAAAGCTTTTCTTTTCTTTTTTTCCGTCAATAATCGGTTTGGTTCAGAAGGTATGAAGATAAGAGAACAATTTCATATTTTGGATCTATTTGAGGTTTGCTGATAACATGTTACGGCTGTGTCTTTTATTTTCAGCTGTTTTAATTAAAAATCTGTTTATTCTGGTCTTATGTACAGTTCACACACTAGAGTAGATTAGCCTTTATTCATTCCACACTGGGGAAATTGTCTTGGTAACAACAGCACTTCACTACAAAATCCACAAAAATAAAAATATATAATCTTCTTATATTTAATTATATAACTATATATAATATATTATTCATTCACACTGGGGAGAGATCGCTAGGATAATACTAATAGAAGATGATAGTATAGATGATGATAGATAGATAGATAGATAGATAGATAGATAGATAGATAGATACCTTTACACATAGCTATATACTGCATGAATGGTGATAAAATAAAACTTATGTGTCTGGTTTGAAAACAGATATTTCATGACTCTAGGATAGATATACATTAAATAGACTGTATCACACACACTCGTAGGATTTATTGCACACGTTTGTTAACGAGTCTGATGAAGGAGGTGATGGAGGACTGTCGGGAATGCTCAGTCCAACACTGTCGGGTCCGCACCCTGCTGCTTACAGTAGTCGGATCAGTACCAGTGTTTTGTAGATGTGTTATGTAGAAATTGTTTAAAGCGATCAGACCAGGCTTACTGCAAAGGTAGGGGAAGGTCAAGCATGTTGTTAATGTGGCTGTGAGTTCGTTCACTGGGTGTGTGGTATCTTTCAGAACACACCAACTTTGTATGACCAAAGGCAAATTCCTGCTTACAAGCCACAGCAAGCGAGGCAGAAGATCAGACAAACACAAAATGATTTTTTTCCTAACACCAAAACCCCAAGGTTCTTCTATCCTCCACCCAAAACAAACACTCTGAAACAAACACTGTGTGTATGCAATGAATTAACTCGGCCTCATTGGTAGTGCATTTGAAGTCTTAAGCATGTGGTGTTGAGTGGTGTCAGCCACATCACAGCTTCACTCTGATACGGCTTTGCTATTATAAGCACACCTTTGCCAATACACTGCTCTGCCAATAGCTGCCAGGTTCCCCCCCCCCATCCCCAGACATCTGCATCCACTGCTAAAGCTAAACCTATTCAACCCCCACTGCTGAGAAGGTTTATTGGCAAAGCATACAAACTAGCCGGTGTTTGCAGTAAAGAAATCAAACAAGAACAATTTAGATAGCTCAGCACAGCTAATATCACAGGCGGTTTCTCCAAACTACACACAACATGACACTTTTCATGACTACTACAAGCTTAAAATGATTCAACCCCTTCATGACAAGCATTTTTAGAGTTAGTACAGCATCCTCTGTATGTTACGACCTGCTGCAAAGGTGATTCATACCCAGACACAAGCTGGTGGCCTTCCTGAACCTTAGTCCACTCCTTATGGTCAAACGACTTGAATTGTTTTACATTCTAGGGTTTGTGCGCTGCAGCCACCTTTTTCCAAATCCCACCACAACTTTTTGACTGAGTCCAAGTCAGGCGAAAATAGTAGCCAGGACCTTTTCTGAAACTAAGCTTTGGTGGACTTTGAGATATGCTTGGGATTTTTGTACTGTTTTAAAGTCCAATGACACTCAAACGTCAGCTTCCTCTCAGATGGTGACATTTCCTTTCAGCATTCATTAATACTTGACCGAATCCTTCATGTCGGCCACATGCTGCAGCTTTACGGACATCCTGACCACTTAAAGTGCATTACTGCATACTAGACTAACGCACACACATTCATACAGCAATATGCAGATGGGTAGGCAACCGAGGGTTTAGTGCCTTACCCAGAGGCACATCGACATGTGACAGGAGGAAGCTGGAATCAAATCTACAATCTTCTGATTGCAAGAAGAGAACCCTACCCACTGAGCCACAGTTGCCCTAATGTTTAGAACTCTGGGGAAGTTCCCAAGTACTCTAATAATGTGTTACACCTTATTTTGCTATTGATTCTTAATTTGTATCTTTTATTGTAAGAACTTGCACAAATGCTGGTCGGAAATGGGATACCATCCCATTGTTTGTTAAATGTATAACTTGTTAAGTTGTCAATATGCATTGTTTCTACAAGCTTCAATCATCTGTTCCAGTAGCCAACGCCTAAATTAGAGTAAACAGGTAGAGGTTTTGGTGAGGGTTTTGTACGGGCACAACCAACATACTTACAAATCAGATTTCCTTTTCCACGTGGTAGCATTCACAGGAAAATAAACAAGCTTTCCAATGATGTATGATTTGTAGCCAAGAAGCATTGTTGCACCAGAATCAGATCGGAATCAGCTTTATTTGCCAGGTGTGTGTACACATATGATGAATTTGACTCTAAATTGCTAAATGCTTAAAATGTGCAGTATAGAAAACACATATGCACACAATAAAGATAACCAGACTCTCACCAGATGGATTTTGTTTTGCAGAGCTCAACGCATCCATCTAGGATCGCTCCATCAGAGATGGATTTCAGAAAGGAGGGCCCTATCAAAAATCCTTGCATATGATTGGATAAACCACTTGTCTGTCATTTTTACTGACGTGCTACCTCAACCACTTCGAAACCAACCTCGAAAGCAAAACCATCGTTTTCACTAACAAAAGCCTTCAAAGCCATTCTCTGGTGTTCTTTTAAAGAGTTAATATTCTGTAGATTGGACAACACGATGAAATAGCAACATCAATGTTACTGGACGGCCAGATTTCTCTAATGACAACCGGGGATGTCTCTGATTTTGCTAAGCGGGTGAGCAGGTGCATGGGCGCAGAGTCTCTGTTGGGGGGTTCGTTTGTCGTGCCTGATCCGCAACACCAACGGAGCGCGGAAGACGCATTCGGCTTAGCTCTTCGACAGTGGCAGGACCAGGTACATACCTCTTGCTGCTTTACACTTTTTTACTCCGTCATGGTACTCTGAAATCAGGGACATTTCCGGGGACAGCTTTTGCCAAGGTTGGGTCATCCAAAACGGGGACATGGGAACATCTGGTCACTGCTTGCTTCCTCGCTGCGAGCTGCCATTGTTGTCTGAATCCAAACAGTCGCTTCTCTGATACGTCACATCTTGGAAAATCCTGCCCGGCGATCCTGATTGGCTCATCCATTTTTTGTGGTATTGAAATCCCTCCCAATGGCAGCGATTCCAGATGGATGTGTGGACCCGTGTGGAGCTCGGCGGTACTACATCCATCTGGCGAGAGTCCGGTCAGGGTTGAGATGGATCTGCAGTGATGTTTCTTGCCTGTTTCCTGACTTTAGAAACGTACAGGTTCTGATTGGACAGCAGGTTGGTGCTGATGATCATTTCTGCAGTCCTGACCGTCACTTGCAGTCAGGCCCTGTCCTTTTTTTGGTGGCAGATACAAACCAGACAGTGATGGATGAACAGAGGACAGGCTGGATGTGTAGAAGTGTATCTGCAGCTCCTCAGGCGGGTTGAGCTTCTTGAGCTGATACAGGAAGTATATCCTCTGCTGGGCCTTTTTGATGATGGTGACAGTGTTGGGCTCCCACTTTAGGTCTTGGGATATTGTGAATCCCAGAAATCTGAAGGTTTCCATAGCATGCACAGAGCTGCTAAGTATGGTGATGGGGGGGCAAAACTCCTCCTGAAGTCCGTGATCATCTCCACAGTTTTGAGCATGTTAAGCTCCAGCTGATCAACCTTCCGTCCTACCTGATTAAATAAGGATCCAGGAGACCTGGAGAGAGATGTGCAGAAACAAATGCGTGCATACTGAAATGCACAGAAGCAGTCTCGCAAGAGATGAAATGTGAGATGATGTGAGAAACAACTACTACTTTAAGTCACTGCTGCTAAATGGGCTTTTACTAGCTATATTATCATAGGCTGTACTTAGTTTTTAACTCTTTGCATTTCGGTTCTGGCTTCATCCTTGTTTAACACTGACAGTGTGGAATCTGTGGAGTGGTTGTGCTCACGTTCAGAACCTGATTAAAGGCCAGATCATGTTTATTATTTCCTGATATGTGAAATCCTTAGAAATGAAAGGTGTACTTTCTTTTTCGGATGACTGTATGTATGTTAGGCGCTACTGTGTGCCCTTTCTCGGTTTATGTAAACTGTGCTGGTCCGACAAGCTCCAACCACATGGGCGAACCTTTCCGATGTCCTCTCAGGGACATTTGCCTGGACTGTTTACTGAGCAAACATCCAGGATCCAGAGCAACTTCCTCTGAGTTATAAACTCCATTACAACATGTTAGATTAACATGTGAGTTCTTAGTACTATGCTCATTGAACCAAGTACTTTTTCTTTTAAAGATATTTGCTTCGAGGTATTCCCCAGGTTTCCCCGGTCTATTTGGTCCTGAATTCTGAATATTTGAGCACCGTTTTCACAAATGTTTAATATGTTTAGTAATGGCAGACACAGCAAGCTAGAGATGTGTTGCCTTCAGTGAAAATCAAAAAGATTCTGTATTATAAAGATTCTTAATTATAATGTCCCATCCATGTTTTTGTGGGGTTTCTCCTTAAGTTGAATTTCTTTAACACCAAAGAAAGCACTTATAAACGTCACACTTTTTCCATCTACAAACACGTCTAATTTATGAAGATATAATTCTGCCTTTGCATCTCATTTCACTACATATGCAGTTCAGTGAAGTAGCACAGAATTTTGAGGTGGAAAGAAAATGATACATGGTTTTCAAATATTCAACAAATAACTTCAAAAGTGTGCTGTACCTTTCTGTTCAGTTCTGTTCATTTAATCTGATAGCCCCAAATAAAAAACAGTTGATTGATTAACTACTTTAGCTAACAGTCCAGGCAAGGAGAGGATTATTCAAAGCAGACAAGAGGCAGATGGTAACTCTGGAGGAGCTGCAGAGATCCACAGCTGATGTGGGAGATATTTTGACAGAATTTGGTTGGAACAAACCAAAATAAAATAAAAATTCTTCATGGTAAAATACTTTCTATGGTGAAAAACACATACTTAACATCACCCTTAACATACCTTGGTGAAACAGGGTGATGGCAGCATCAGGATGTGGGGGATCACCCACTTTGAAATGGACAGGGAAGCTTGCAGAGTTGATGGGAAGAAGGATGGAGCTAAACTCCCAGAAGAAAACTTAGCAGAGGTGGCAAAAGACTTAAGAGTGGGACGGAGGTTCACCTTTCTGCAGAACAAACACCCTGAACCTACAACCAGATCGTTGTTAAAAGGGTTTAGAACCAAGCAAGTTTGTGTGTTAGAGTGGTCTAGGGGGATCCAATTGAGAGTCTGTAAGACAAAGAATGGGTGTTCACAGATTTTGCATTTAATTTGACTGACTTTGAGCTATTTTGCAAAGAAGAATGGCTAAAAGTTTAGTCTCCAGATGCGCTGAAGCTGGAGACCCCAAAATGCTCACAGCTAAAACCTTTTTGTACTCTCCGGGTATGCTCTACTTTGTTTTGGCCTATCATATAAAGTCCAAATGAAATACATCAAAGATTCTAGTTTTAACAACAAAAAAATGTGAAAAAGTTGAAAGGGCATGGATACTTTTGTAAAGCTAAAGATGTTTGCTTTTGACCTCCGTCAGATACTGATGAGTGCTCCTTTGAGAGGACCTGTGACCACACCTGCGTTAACTACCCCGGCAGCTTTGAGTGCGTGTGCAACAAGGGATACATCCTCTACGGCCAGACACACTGTGGAGGTGAGTGTCCATGCAAAACCAACTAGGTGGAACAAATTTTGTACATGGAAACAGCTTCAGTTTCACCAAGGATACACCATTATCGTTGACATTTTCCTCTGCCATGCTCATTCTTTACTACTTGAAATGCCTCTCTTGGACCAGGACTAGTAAAAACCCCCACTTGCTTTCTGTGTTTCTGCGTTAGATGTTGATGAGTGTAGCATCAACAATGGAAGCTGCGAGCATGGCTGCATAAACACACAGGGTAGCTACGAGTGTGTTTGTCCCGCCGGACAGAAACTCCACTGGAACAAGAAAGACTGCATCGGTAAGCTCCAGCTGCTGGTCATCCATGGCTCTACCTCCGGTCTCCGTGTCGGACATCGCCAGTATGTGATGTCGTTTTGGTGTGTTCCTCAGAGGCTGTGAAATGTCTACCGAATGGAAAGCCTGCGCCGCGAGCCCAGCTGATCTGCACTAAGAGCGGAGGCGCAGAAGTCTGCTCGCTCTCATGTCCCTCCAATGCTCTCTTTCTTGCAGGTAATATTTCCATACCTTCAGACGACAGTGAGCCACAATCCTCAGGGAACAAAGATAAAAAAAAAGTTAATTAAGAGACTAATAGTAAAATTTAAGCTGCGCACAGAGAGATAGAAACACTGAAATAAAACACAAATAAATAGCTAAGACATGACTGAACCAATAAAGATTTTTCATTCATCGCCTTATTGTTCAGGATATGTTTAGAAAGCGTTTACAGACTGCTTAGCGTCCACTTTATCGGGTTTCAATACCTGTAATTACGGTAATAACATTCAAGATATTCATCCGCCGTTTACGTCTCTGCCCTGGTTCTAATCACACATCCACACGTGGCTCCAAAAAAAAGAAAACCATTGTTAATAGCTGTGCTGTTCTTCTTCTCCTATGATGTGGTCTTAACATTGTTTGCTCCCATTGCTCAAAAACAGAGATGCCGGTATCCGCCGGGTTTTTTTCTGTAAACAGCGAGATGGCCAAACAAGATGGCCACCGGAGCGTTTGTTAGCTAGTGCGCTTTCTTCTGTTTTAAAAAAGAATCAGTCTACGTTCGACTGCGGCTCGCCGTGGTGAATTATGTTGTGATATGTTGACAGCGGAAGTGTGATTGTGCCTTTTTTACGTCACGTCCACAGTTTCTCTAATTGGCTTGCTTTGCGCCTCTTAACCCCGCCCCATAGAAAGCCCTCTATTGGAGCAGTTCCAGACTAACTTCAGCCGTATCGAAGAGAGGCATAAGTTAGTCTGGCTGGCCAGGCTAGTTTCAAGTCACCTCTCAGCATCCCGATGAGATCAAGATCTGGGCTTTGTCTCAAATCCTGACTTGAATTTGGATTTACGGGGATGTTTTGGGTCATTGTCACGTTGCATGGCCCAGATTTGCTTCATGTTTTTTTCCCACATAGAATTGTAGATTCTATGAGGGTGAGCCGGCCCGATTGTGCTCCAGCAAAGCATCCCCGAACGATGGCACTTCCAACTCCATGCTTATGAACTAAACTCATTTTAAACTGATCCCACTTTATGTAAGGTAAAGAGGGCCCACCTGTTGGTCCAGTCAGCTCTCCCTCGTTGCGCAGCAGGCTGCTCAGGTGACTTTGGCCAGCCTCGCTCTGATTCTGTGGGAGGAACAGAAGATGTTTGAAGCAGGGTTCTAACAGGCAGGCGACGACAGGGACCGACTGTCAGATCCCCACAATGCAGAATGGAACCGTGTTTCTTGATGTTGTCAGATATTGTTTAAAAAAAAAAAAAAGGCGTATATCTACCTAGTCAGAAGCTTTGACACAGAGCGGTGCTTGGTGATTATCAGTCAAGTGAAATAGAGTCCGATGTGTGACTTGCCACACGTTATTTCAGTAGCCTTTGCCAGGGTTTCCACCCATCCGCTTAGAAGAATCCATTTTGTCACATTAAATCACAGGAATGCGACCAGTCAATGTAAAAACCTCTAGAATTATATACCATACTCGACTAGTCTGTTCCCCCTGGTGTAAAGAACAACACTCCAGATGTCCTTGTCTTTTTGACATTCTCTCTGGCAAACTTTACTTTTCATACTTTTCTCAAAGGTTGCAAAGGTTTCCTCCTTGCAAACCTGCCATGAATTGCTTTCTGATTGTACAGGCATGCACGGTCATGTCAACAGCCGCGTGGACCTGGGAGCACATTTTATGGTATTTTTAAGACTTCGTTAAGCATCTTGCCGCCTGCTGTCAGGGTGAACTTGCCTGGACGGCCAGACCTGGGCATGTTGCCGGCTCTGCTGAATGTCCTCCATCCATAGACTCTTTTTCAGTGGATGTTTGCCCCTTTAATAAATGAAATCATCATTTGAAAATTGCATTTTGTATGTAAGCAGGTTATATTTAGTGATCAGAAACACCAGTGTGACTGTATATCTTAACCTTTTTAATTAAAGTTGTTTACATGTTACTCATTGAATGCTTCCCCCTGGTGGCTTCAGCTCAAAGATGCAGCTCATGGCTGATTAAGCTGCTGGGGCTTTTTTTTACTGCTGTATTTATGGGCTCACTGATGTGTTTTTCACTCAGGAAGGTTGGGTTGGCCCCAGCCATCCCAACACTTTGGCTAACACCTCAGCTTCTCCTCCTGCGATAGTACTTAACACATCTCCAAATTGATTACATACTTCGATCGCGGCTTGCCGTCATGTGGCCCTCACCCGGTTTGACTTGGCAGCCAGATGGGAGAATGATAGATGGCTCTGGGGCATGAAGTGAAGTATTTGTTTTTTTGTCCTTTTGGAGTCCATCTTAATGTCGGGGAGGTGGAAGCCATGTAAAATACTTGCAGCTTAACAGAGACCGGGCTTTTATTATTCATGGTTTTATGATTTTCTAATGCCTCGGTCTATCGCTCCTAACTTGAAATGCATACTGTGCGCCTGTGCACTGGAGGAGAATAACAACATTAATAATTCTTTCATTTTGGCTTTAATTTCACAGTCAGGGTTAAGCTCACATGGAACCATGGCTGCCTTTAGGCTGTCTGTCTGGTTTTCAACAGAAAGTGGTGAAACTTGTTTTAACACTGCCAAACATCCTCTAAAGTAACTTAACATTAAACTCTCATCATGATAATTTCCCCTTCTTTAACCATAGTGTAACACGTGTTTTTTTTTTTCTTTCTCTTGCAGACTCAGAGAACTACACACTAAGCTGTGGCGTGCCCATCCAGCCTGGTAATGCTCCTCAAAGAATGCATCATCTCTTTCTATAAACATCCTCTAATAATACATAAAATCCAGCAGCTAAAGATCTTGATACATCTTCACTTTCATCCCATTCCGAACACAAACTTCATTGCCTTGAAGAACCGGCCCATATTTATCTTTAGCCACATCCCATGCATTGGCCAGCTTCCGTGGTCCCTGCTTAAGAAGTGCATCCCCTCAGCATGATGCTGCCACACTGCAAAAAGAGAACTAATGAAGTATATTTTTCCTTGATTTGAGCAGCTAAATAAGACAATTTGCCAATGGAATGAGTATACTTACCCCTAAAATAAGATAATTTGATACCCTGCACTTGGAATAAGATGATGGAGATGAATTGTTCTTATTTTAAGTGCAAAAATCTTATTCCATTGGCGAATAGTCTTATTTACCTGCTCAAATCAAGGAAAAATACGCTAATTTCAAGAAAATTTTATTTACTTGTAGTTCCCTTTTTGCAGTGCACCACTTCAATGCAGTGTGACACCCGCTGACGCATGTGGTTTCTCATCTCGTGAGCAGCAAACTTACAACAGAACCCACCGTGTTGTTCAGGAGGACCAAATTAGGCAATAGCTACACACATGGAATATACTGTAGTTCCATGGAGCTGGTATGGCTGATTAGTCTGAACTGTTATTTTTTCCAGGGTATGACGATTGTACAACATACGAGTTTAATAATATTTGAAAATAAGAATTGGGTGCACAAATTTGACAAACCTGTAAAACAGTGTTAAAAGAAATTCTGCTGGGTAAGCTAGGTTCTGGTCTCTGCTGTGGATGTGCCTGAAAACAAACAAAGCTCGGTGGAATCTTGAAGGTTGGCTGGTTAACAGCAAAGAGGTTACGGGCGGGTAAATTTTAATTAAGCGGATCAGGCTTGACAAATCAAATTGGGCCTCCTCTTTTTTGGCACTAGGGGCCTTTGTTAAACTGTTATTTGGATTAGAACCCAGAATTGCTGCATCAAGAACGTTAGCATCTGCACACGATGCATCTGGTCGACCCACTGGGCTCTTCCTTTGGTTTTGTGTGTTTCTCTGTCTGTCCTTCACCCCGGCTTAGTTCTGAGCCATCATTAGTGACTTTAGAGAGCAATGATATGAAGGACATGATTCAAATCAACACAAGTTGGATAAGAATGGCACTGGCTGGAAGCAGAGTACTACTTCAATGTTATCAACAAGCACTGAAATGTTCTACTTGGAAGAGACACATTTGCATTCATTTCGTAAGCTTCCTTAGTTGAAAAGTAGCCGAGCGGATTTTGACTTTATAGAGCATTCTTTCACATGTATAAACTGTTTTATTGCAACAGCTTCAGGGGCATAAAACTAGCAGGTTCAGAGTTTTAGGCAGGCACTGTGTGCAAGATGGTTTTACCTCACTCTAATGTCCTGCTGAAGGCCATCTTCATAAGAATCTTGGTCAGGTTTTATATATATATATATATATATATATATATATATATATATATGTGTGTGTGTGTACATGCAAAAAGTCATATTTCTCTTGGTCAACAAATCAGGCTTCACTTTTCAAGTTTTAGGTCAGTTAGGATTTCTATTTACTTATATTCAGAATTGTCATAGTTTTCTTAGATAAACCCTGGAAGCACACCACGCACACGCAGCTTTATTTCTGAGAGTTAATTGAATGAAGGATGAGCAGTGGATGAAGGAAACTAGAGAGGCTGTACTTGACTGGAACTGGGGGTGTAGATGGAAGCAGGAATTGACGGACCGAAGAGAGTTCTAGGGAGAGCAGGGCTGCTGGAGTACAGAGGTAGCAGGAGATCCAGGCGACAAAGCAGTGAGCAAACCTGGCGCACAGGCAGTCCAGTAACAGAGCAGAGTTCAAATCTAGAGCACAGGAGTGGCAGGAAAATCCAGCAGCTAGCAGAGGCCTTACTTGAAGCACAGACGAGGCAGGAAACCCAGCAGCTGGCAGGGGCTTAACTTGAGGCACAGATGAGGCAGGAAACCCAGCAGCTGGCAGAGGCTTAACTTGAGGCACAGATGAGGCAGGAAACCCAGCAGCTGGCAGAGGCTTAACTTGAGGCAGAGATGAGGCAGGAAACCCGAACCGGCAGGGAAGGGAAGACTGAGGGAGGCTTTTGTAGGGAGGCTGACAGGTGGAGTGAGTCTGACTAATTAATGCCTAACAGGTGTGACTGATTGCTGGGGAGTGGAAGGTGAGCTGAGTGAGAGGAGGAGGTCTAGGAAAATAACAGGGGAAAAAAACAGACAAAAACTAAACCATGACAAGAATAAGGAGGGATTTTTTAAAATACCTTTTAATACTTTAATCATAGTTCAACCTGTGGAAGTATTTTAAGGAAACACCTCAAACACAGTGTAACTTTAAGAAGAAAAATCAATCTGAGAAATGTTTGGTTTATCAGGACATTGTGGACCGCTGCAAGCCTGTCTGATCCTTGGGTACAATTACTAGAAGCCAGTAGGGGCCACATTCAGCTGTTCAAACAATTTCAGGCAACTACGAGTATAACCAACGTGGGAATGCCCAGCCATCACACTGGTAAGAAAGGAGACAGGTTCTGTTTTTGGGTGTGAGAGGTGTGTATCAACCCCAGAACCAAGGCAGTAGACCTTCATGAAGATGCTGGCTGAAGCTGTTGAGACAATGAAACAAGTCCTGCACCAAAGTGGACTGAGACTAAGCATAAAAAATGGATCACAGCTTGCAAATGCACTCGGAGACATTTTCTATGGTTTGAGGAAACTAAAATTAAAGTGCTTGGCCATAATGACCATCGTTACTTTGAGGAAAAATTTGCAAGCTTTCAAGCTTTAGAGCACTATGGGTTGTCTCAGGCTTTCAACCATGATGTTCTGTTAATGGGTTTCCATCTTGGTAGTGGTGATGGGGTGGGGGACAAATGGGTCCTCCAAATGGACAGTTAATTTAAGCATATTAGTTACAAAGTGGCTTAAAGACAATAACATTCACTCTTTGGAGCAGCCATCCCAGAGCCCTGATCTCATTCACATAACATATTTATCTGTTATGTGACTGATAATTATTAACTATAATAATTATTTGTATTGTATTTGTAGGCAGAGAGCAAAAGGTATGGGTGAGCAAGGCTTTCTACAAACCTGGCTCAGGTTCTTAATTTACAGCAAAGCATTGTGAGAAGCTTGTTCAAGGATACCCAAGACGTTTGACCCAAGACAAAGGCAGCTCTACTGAAGACTTAGGAAAGGCACGTTAGCTACTGAATTTGAAGAAAGTTAAACAAAATTCCTGTTCTTATTTTTCTATTTGGTAAATAGAAATAATTTCGGTAATTCTGACATAAAAGGAAGGAAGACCCTTAACCCCAGATTGCTCCCCGGGCGCCGCACATGGCAGCCCTCTGCTCCCCAAGGGGATGGGTTAAAACCAGAGAACAAATTTCGTTGTAATGTATGTTTCAACGTATGTTTCAATGACAATAAAGATATTACATTATTATTACATATTACAAAAGAGGCCAAGTTTAGTCAAATTTAATGTCAGTCGAAAAAAAAAGGTTGTGTGTCTTTTTATACTTGCTATGTAAATATCTGTTAAATGGACTGAATTTATTCAGAGCTTTTCAATCATACTGGCCACTCGATGGGATTTTACGCCCGAGATGCATTCACTTGGCTGAGCTCACAAATGGACACACATTCATTTCATACAACAATGCGAGGACTGGCAACTTGGGGTTAAGTGCCTTGCCCAGGGGCTCATTGACATGTAGCAGGGGAAGAGGCTGGAAACAATTGCAAGACAACTATTCTTGTAATTGAGCCGCAGTTTTGTATAAATTTGAGCCTGTTCTGTATAATTTGGAACAGTGTGAATTAAGCAGAAAGCACAAAAAAATTCAAACTTGTGCACCCTTGCTAGTGAATATAAGTAAACCTTTGACACTTTTGCAACAGTTAACTAACTGTGCCATTACCGACTGTTTTTCAATCACATTCGGTTTTTTGAGATTCTATAGAGAAGCCACTGTTTTGTATTTGAACCCACCTTTGGGAACCACTGCTCTAAAAGCAGAAAACAAGCACAGCCTAAAAGGTAATAAGGATTATTCTCAGATTATTGTGCAGAAATGAGTCACAAACCAGAACAGAAAAGACTTTGATAGGCAATCTTCACATGTATGGCATTCAGCGCCCTTTGGGTTTAACAGCCTTCTGTTTCTGTTGAACACAGACCCGTTGGCCCCGCCCATCAAGCAGAAGGCCAAGTTTAAGATTAAAGATGCCAAGTGTCACCTGAGCCCGCGCAGCAAGGAGAAGCATAGAGATTCGTCCAAGCAGAACATCCAAGGTAAAGAACATCTCAGCTCACTTTCATATGCTGCTGCATTTTGTGTATTTAGTAGGAATCTCAAACACGTTGATATCTGTCTTTACCCCTAAAGGAAGCCAGTTTCCCTGCACCGACGACTGCCAGGTAACGTTCGTCAACTTCAAGTGTGACTCGTCAAAGAAACGCCGCAGAGGGCGCAAGTCTCCAATGAAAGAGGTTTCCCTCATCACGGCAGAGTTTGAAATGGAGATGAAGGAAGAGGAAGCCTCAGGTGTTGTGGTCTCTCTGAGTTCTTTTAGCTTCATTTGGGATGAAACAGTAAACACGCACAGCCGAGACGTAGGATCAATTTAAGTTCCGTTAACAAACGTCGCCTTCGCCCCTCAGACTCCTGCAACGTTGACTGCGTGCGGGAGAAGATGAAGCTGAAGCTCCAGAGCGCCATGCGGACCCTGAGGAAGTCCATCAACAAGCAGCAGTTCTACATCCAGTTCTCTGGGACCGAGTACGAAGTGGCCCAGAAACCGTCCAGGACTTCAGAGGGAGCCGAGACCTGCAGCACGGGTCAAGTCTTCCAAGATGGGAAGTGTGGTAAGTCTGGAGCTCACTGGGATGTCTTTGCGCTGCTATGCCGTCACTAACCTAGCCATGGTACGAGTCACCTGGGTGTCTTTCCACAGTGAGTTGCGGCGCAGGGACGTTTTACAGTGGAGAGCAGGAGCAGTGTGTTCAGTGTCCTCCGGGAACGTACCAAGACATGGAGGGTCAGCTGTCCTGTGAGCCATGTCCAAGTACTGAAGGTCAGGGCATCGCTGGTGCCAAGAATGTGTCTCAGTGTGGAGGTAAAGTCATAATCTCATCAATATTTTCATTCTATCCAGTCATTTCTCTAAGGAGCCACAGGAGAAAACTCTACTTTAGGTGCAATGTGCAGTACTTAAACATCATAAAGGAGCAAATAATGCCTGTTGCGATCTGGTTATAATGTTCCCAGAACATTCAACCTTCCATGGGCTTCCTATTTCTATTCATTGGCATACCGAATGGATGTTTATTGCAGGTTTGGGCATTTTAGTCTCATTTGGGGTACCCAAACCTCAAGAATTTGCTTCACTAAATTAAATAAAAAGTAAAATAAAAATAAAAAATTAAGAATCATTCATGGAAATCATCCATGGAAAGGTTGAATCAAAGTAAAAGCCTGATGCACTCTGCCATTTTATGATCCGCTGAATCTGATAATATTAACATTTGATCAAACAGGACTTTGTTTGATTAGACTAAACATGAGCATAACCACTGAAATCAGTTAATTTAATCAAAATGACAAAAGAGCACATTGTTGGGTATATAAACCTTTATTTCACCAGGCAAAACATTAAGAACAATTTCTTGTTCACAGCGTTACCCTGAAATTTCCTAAAATACGTCCTAAAGGGGAACATGGGGAGAGGACAACAAACGTTTACATAAATACAATAAGTAATCCCGTTCATTCTGCAAATTCCGGCAGGATTTGGATTGGGAGTCAAGGAGAACGTTATGGAGAAGTGTTAAACAGGGTTAGATGTGCTTAGATCCTTCTGTGGTGGCAGGAAGATGCTACACATCTCCTATAAGTCTGTTGTGGAGAGTGCAACCTCTTCTACTGTCATCGGTTTGGGGTAGCAGTATCAGAGCCAGCTGACCTCTTGACACTACTCTGGAGCCGGTGTGTACAGAGGGAAGCAATGCAAAATGGCAAACGTAATGGACAACCCTGAGCATCCTCTTCACATCTCAGTCACACAAAAGTCACACAGACTGCTAGAGGGAATCCTTCCTGACCATGGCTACAATGAGAACTCCTCCAACACGTAATCCCACGATAGGAGTATTGTTGAACCCGGAAACATGTTGGTGGCAGCATCATGGTGTATGAAAGCATTTCTTTAGCAGGGACAGGGAAGCTGGTCAGAGTTCTTTGGAAGCTGGTCAGAGTTGACAGAATGATTGATGGAACTAACTGCTGGACAAACCTGGAGGCTGCGTAAGACTTGAGACTGAGGAGGAGGTTCACCTCCAAGCGTACAGAACATTCAGACCCCATCTTACAGGCAGAGCTACAATTGGGTTGCTTAGATCGAAGGTTGTCCGCATTTTGGAACGGCCTAGTCAAAATCTTCACCTAGATCCAATTTTGGAATCTTTCTTAAACGGTGCTGTTGTACCTTCACCTTTGTAACTCGCAAACGCCTCTCTCTTAAATACCAACAAAGATGGAACCGTCCAGCGTGGCGGCTTTGCCGTGGCTGTTAGTAGTGTCCAGACGGTTCCTTTCTGACAAACCACCTCTACTCGGCGTGTTCCCTGCCAATCTGCATAAAGATCACTTTGAACAGTGTCCATGTTTATGTCTGATGCCCTGCAATGTTGCTGTGTTTACTTCACATGAGTTGTTTGTGTATACCTGGTGTTTTTTGCATGTTTCTTTGGCAGTGTCACAGCACCAACAATGGACCCAGCATACCTACTACAGTTTTTTTCAGTTGTGCTGCGTCCTCTCATGTGGATGCACGTTTATTTCTTGATTTTATGAAAGTTTGCCGTGTCCGTGTAGACAAGGCCTTAGTTATTGTTTAACCTGCACTCTTGAGACGTGCAAAGCTTGTGAGTACATACCCCCCAAAAGACTTGTGGCGGTAACTGCAGCGAAAGTTTGTTTTTTCCCCCCAGAATTTTTTAATGCTAAAGAGAGCTTAACAGATTTACCTTCATAAGTGGAGCATTACTGCTTTTGCAATAGTGCTCGGCTTCATATATGTGCAAAAACCTTTGTTGGATATTATTCTTGGATTATTTAAAATTCAATGGGCACCGAAACTGAAAGGTAAAAGAGAAACAGGAAGAGAGAAAGGTGAAGCAAAACATTAAAAGGGAGAATAGGTGATATTTAAGGAATAAAGAGTGCAAGATAACATCCTTGGAATCTGCTTCTACACCTGCAGAAAGAGACATAGAAAGTACTACAGAACAAGCAGAAGGAGGTACAAACAAAGACTGGCTAGGATAACGTCATAAAAAATATATGGTATTATTTAATACAAGTTGTATATAGTGACAGACCAAGCTAATTATAGGGTTTATCTGTATAGAAGCATATTTTTAAGCACCTGGTTCCAAGCACCTGTAGGTGTTTGTGACAGCGTGCTTAAATCTGTAAGGTTTGTCCATAAGAAAAATGCTCAACAGTGGTTGTGAGGAGCCAAAACCCAAAGTTCGTTCTGTAAAGTATTGTCTCTGAGTACAACATGCTCTACTTTGTGTTGATCCATCACATTCAATTTTAGTAAAATTCTTTTCGGTTTGTAGTTCTCACCTGACAATATCTGAAAAGGTTCAAGATGATCTTTCTTTAGTTTGAGTCATAAAAGAAAACCAGATCACGCAGTTTAATGATTAACTTCCAACCATTGCTCTAGCTCATGGGCCAGCAAGCTTTTACAAGCCATTTTTGCCTTCGGTCTGACAAAACACAATTTGTTTAGGGCCACAAAAAGAACTCTTTAAGGTAAAATAGCTTTCACTGTATGACATTTGTTTAGATTTTTCAGTGAAAGAAGAGCAATTTTATTTCGTTTTTTTAAGTCTGCTCCTTCAACAGGACATAAATAATTGTTGGGGGGGAGGGCACCTAATTTGCAACCTATTAACAAAATAAACAAACTAATTAAAACCAATATTCCTTACACTGTTAGTGTAAGGAATATTAGTAGTATTAGTGTGCTTGTGGAAATGCAACACATGTACTGCATGAAAGGACCTAGGACAAATAGATAAAACTAGCAATTTAAAATGACTTTACTTTCAAAACGTTATTAAAACTCACATTGCAGGGTGGACTACTTGTGCCCTTTCCCCTTTACCCCCGTAGAGTTAAATAAGATTTTGCTATAAAACAGTCTCACTACAGCACATTTCTGTATACATAGACAGTGAGACTACTGGGGTTCGTATTTACATTGATATATGACACAAGAGTCCTTTGGGAGCCTCATAAGAAGCTCATTTACACACAGTTAGCCAGCATTTACCATTCCACCACTGGGCCACAGTCATTTAAAAAAAAAAAAAAAGAATAAAACTGTAGCTGACTATAACTGTGGCTTTGTGTTGTCTGTCCTCCAGGTCAGTGTCCCGCAGGTCAGTATTCCACTGATGGCTTCCGGCCATGCCAGCCCTGTCCTCTGGGGTCCTACCAGCCAGAACCAGGCCGGGTTCTTTGCTTCCCATGTGGAGGAGGCCTCATGACCAAATATGAAGGTTCTGTCACCTTCAGGGACTGTGAGGCCAAAGGTTAGGCTTTGTTTCTATGTGTCTCATTATCTGTGAAGTGAACATCCGATACCTTTACAGGTTTGCACCGTAAACAAGCAAGTTTTAAAAACATCCCCTGATATATTTATTTTAGCAACTAGAGTTGTTGGCGATGGTTTTATCCCCGTTAGTTGTTTGCAGACACTATTAATCTAAACAGTTAACAGATTTCCATCGTCAGGTCTGTGTGATGTGAAAAATTAAACAATTAAACCATGTTTTATCCTCTGCATTTAAAAGTAAAATGTATTATTTTCTCCCTTTTATCTCCTCTTTCTTTCACCTTTTCTGCTTTTTTTCTTGTTTTTTCTTTTCCTCTTCTACTTTCCCATTGCAGTGTCCATATCATTTGAAATACTCCCTGCATCAATTATAATAAAACTATTTATATGCATAAATCAAGCGGAGCACTATGGCAAAAGCCGTACTGCTTCACTGGTGAAAGTAAAATCTGTTGGGCTCTTTTTGGCATTAAGACAACAATTCTTATTGCCACATTGCCAGACAGGACACTGTAAAAAAAAAAAAAGGAAAAACAAATAAATGTGTTCCTCGGAAATAACAATAGAAAAAGCTTGTGACAATAATTTCCTGTTGTCTCTATATGTTGGAGTAGGGCTTCAAAACAGAATCCTTTTCCACCAAAATAAACATCCAGACCAAAAGCTTGAGATTTTGGCCCAAAATCTAAAAAGTTTTTTACTAAAAGAACAACAACACTGTGTCACACAAAATGAAATACAGTACTCCTAAATAAACATGGTGCTGGAAGCATCATGGTGTGGGGTTATGTTTCTTCAGTTGAAAGTTGATTTTTGTGGAGATGGATAAAGTTACAAGTTAAAATTTCCAAAATACCAGTCACTTGGGACCAAAAAGCTTGAAAGTGTCTCCCGGACCGCTGAAAAGGAAGGAGAATTTGACAGTGTGTCCAAAACAAAACAAAGGATTTGATCAGAAGAAAAAAAAAGTTTTGGACTTGCCCAGTCAGAGGTCACAATTATATGTCCCAGAAAATCCATTGGGTGACATAAAGCGGGCTGCGATGAAGAGATGTTCTGACAATCTGATAGAAGTGGATAACTTTAGGAAGGTAGTGTGGGAACAACATTCCACATCTTCAAGTCAAGATGGAAATGTTAAAAGACTACCAGCGAAGACTGTAAAAACAAGAAACTGCTTTAATTATTGATCTGTTTTTCATGATTTAATTCTGACCTTGGACTAAGGAAGGCTGGCTGGCAGATTTTAAAAGAAGAAAAATGAATGCACATTAGGAAAAATGTCCGGGAGGGAACGTTTAGACTTATTGCAGAATGTAGGCATAAAGCTAGTTCTTTGAGAAAGTATGAGCATACCTTGAAGAGCATGGGAGATTACATTAAGAATATGCCGGTTAACAGCAAGAAGTTATGACTTTGTTTGTGTTTTTGATAAGGTGTAGGGTTGATACAACCTTTATTTGTTGCCCTGTGGAATACCCTTCTGCTTCAGCACACAAAGGACACGTACCCCAGCCCAGTCTTTTGATGGTGGCTTCTTTGAGCTCTAAGGAACTCTAGCACAGAGTCCTTCTGAGGACTTTAACAGCCTAAAGCGTCTACTGCAAACATTTTCTTGTTAGACACCACATCAAAGCTGCAGGTGGCTAGCGTAGTCCACTTCATGTAAAAAGGTCAGGGTTGCTTTGGCAGGGGACCAACTTATTATAAAGCAGGTGGCCATAATGTTTTTCCAGATTAGCGTATATGTTCCGAAGCGTACATTTGTATTATAGCTTACAACACATTTATGACTATCTTTCTGTGTTTTAGTACACTGTGCTCCTGGACACTATTACAACTCCAGTACCCACCGCTGCATCCGCTGCCCACCAGGGACATACCAGTCTGAGTTTGGCCAGAACTACTGCATCAACTGCCCCGGGAACACCACCACTGACTTTGATGGTGCCACCAATGTGTCCCACTGCAAAAGTAGTGCTATATCTTGTTTGAATTAATCTAAGACTCATTTAAAATTGTTTGTTTTTAGAACTTTATGGGTTTTTTATTTATTTCAATACTGGAAGTAGTCCCTCTTCAAAGTTGCTTTGATCAAATCTCCCCACAGACCAGCTGTGTGGAGGGGAAGTGGGAGAATACACCGGCTACATTGAGTCTCCCAACTACCCTGGAGATTATCCCTCAAATGTGGACTGTGTCTGGTCTATAAACCCACCACACAAAAGACGAATCCTCATCGTGGTGCCAGAGATCTTCCTTCCCATTGAAGATGAGTGTGGAGATGTGCTTGTCATGAGAAAGAGTGGTAAATAGAGATGTAAATTTATCAAACTTATGCCTTCACAAACTTAGGTCTGCTAACGCATTTTAACTCACTAACCTTTTACCACAAAACAGTTTCATCATAAGGATCTTCTGCACATCACTCAGCTACACTAGCCTCGTGAATCCCAAATTAAACCAGCAACATCCTGAACACATGCTCGCCTTCAGAAACAAAACCTGCATCTCTGAAGCAAATGAGGCATGGTGTGGAACAAATCTGTACCAGCATGTCTCATCAGTGCGTTCTATTTTCTTGCATAAAGCTTGCTACATACTCCACAAGAACCGAGAATTTAGTTTTTGTTTTCAGGGTGGCAAGAACAAGAAAAAAAAGGTTATTCATACTTCACAGGAAGCTCAGCTACCGAACTCCTAGATAGTTCCCTGCACTGCAGCACACGTCAGACCCACGCTAACATTTTGACAGACAGCTCCACAGTGGCAGTCTCCTTGCTGTTAGAGCAGTTTGCTTTCTGAATTCATTTTGAAGTGATAAAGATTTTAATTCTCATACTCAATTAGGAATAAGTTGACTCACTCAGACAGCAGACGGACTAGGAACACACCAAACTCAAAGGATTCACTTGAATCAGTTCCCTTACTTGAGTTAGCAGACTCAGCCTCAAGTCAATGTGTGGCACCATATGCACAGCAGATAAAGAAACCCACATGTCAGGTAAGGAGCAGGATAACAAAAACAACAATAATGCTTAGTTTAAAGAATTTAAGAGTGAGAGTCCTCCTGAGAGCTTTAAGGGCCTAAAGCATCTACTGCAAACATTTTATTTTTAGACACCACAGCACAGCTGCAGGTGGCTAGCTGAGTCCACTTCATGTAAAAAGGTCAGGGTTGCTTTGGCAGGGGACCAACTCACTATAGAACAACTAAGGAGTTGGAACTTCTTCTGCAGGGCCGAAAGTAAGATCCTGGAATGTGACAACCTCAGTTAGCATCTCAGAAACATAACAGTTACCTAAAACTACAGATACCCTCCCCGCCCTTTTCAGAAAACACAGATAAAGTGGAAAATAATCTATATCCCCGATGTAGTTGTTTTATTAAAGAGGCTACTGTAACACAATTTTAAACAAATAATGATGAAGACGCTAACATTTCTTTGCCGTCCCTCCAGCGGTGCCCACCTCCATCACAACCTACGAGACATGTCAGACCTATGAGCGACCAATAGCCTTTACCTCTCGCTCTCGCAGACTTTGGATCCAGTTTAAGTCTAACGAGGGGAACAGTGGCAAAGGCTTCCAAGTCCCATATGTCACCTATGACGGTGAGTTTGTCGCCACGTCAGGAAAGTTGGCTGTAACACCTCAGTGGGAGGCTGTTTATTATGCTTTGCTTTCTACATAAACTCAATAACATCAGCATCTATTTCACCTGTTTTTTCTTTTATTACTTGGCGTTGTAGAGGACTACCAGCAGTTGATAGAGGACATAGTGCGAGATGGTAGACTTTATGCATCTGAGAACCACCAGGAGATACTCAAGGTATTGAAAGGATGCTGCAAAACCCCTTTTTTGCATGCTTTACTACTTTGTGCAGTCGTTTTTATGCTTTATGCTTTATCCCTCTGTTTCCTACAGGACAAGAAGTTAATAAAAGCCCTGTTTGACGTACTCGCCCATCCCCAGAATTACTTTAAGTACACAAGCGCAGAGTCCAAAGAGATGTTCCCTCGCTCGTTCATCAAGCTGCTGCGGTCCAAAGTGACCAGGTTCCTGCGACCATACAGCTAGACTGAAAACCTTCTTGCACTTTCTTGTTAGACCCTTGTGATCCTGCATCGTTTCAGATCCACCAGCCTACACGTAACACTGAATCCCTGATCACCGTCTGCCCCCTGTTCAGGATTTTGCCCGTTTTGTGGCTGAAAAGCCTAATTTTCTGTATCTGCCCTCAGCCTCTGTTGTCACATGATGCCTTTCAACGTCTTGAACACAAAACTTTAAGCCCCACCCTTTGTGGTAACTGTTCACCTAAACATGCAAAGTTTGACAAATATAGGTTTCTGAGGCCAGTTATTGTTATGTTGCGGAAATCTCCATTAGTATTTCATTTTGTAAAAGACATGTTTCTATTATATCAGCAAAGAGAGTTATAACCCTAAATACACCAATATAAAAACATCTATAGTTTTAAAGAATGCCCTACAGATGGAAAGCACAGTGTTAATGATGTTAAATGTTTTGATAGATTAGTGTACTCAACAGCTAATCCTACTAATTGATCTTTAGTCCCTAGATGCTGTCAACATCTTTGTATGACTTAAAGTAAAAACTGGTGATTCCTTTATACATTTATTTTAGATCAATGCTTGACATAACAGAATTTGATCCAAACTAACAGTTAACTACAATAACTGTCCAATAGAAATTACCCTTTACACCAATTAACTGGATATACCATTTAGTGGAGGTGAAGAAAGTTGTAACCAATAATATTGTCAAGGTTGAATCGCACTGATATAGATATTTAGATAAACTAAGAGCTACTTCAGTGCTTTAATTTGCCCATGCATCCTCCACATTGTTAAGAAAAGCTTAGATTTTACAAAGAAATGATTTCCTGACCTTTTTTTATATATATATTGTTACAAACTGCAGTGCATTTAATTAAGCTTTTGTATGATTGACACACAGTAGCACAATATTTTCAAGGGCAAGCAAAAGGATCTATGGTTTTGAAACAAAGACAAAAATATCCGTGTAGAGTATAATCTGTAGCTTAGTTCAGATAACAAATCTACTTTTATGACCATCCAAGTTTTCGCAAATAATGATACATGTTTCTAGCATTGGAGTCATGCTAGTGGTTTCTTCCTGGTCCAGTATTTATGCAATAGAAGGTGGGTTTTTTTTAAATCTGGCTATGACTATTGGGTAAAATGTTGCATTAAAAGGTTGTGCAGGCATAGGGCCCATTAGAAGGGAAGGTTTGGATTTATTGAAATGGCGTTCTGTGAGATTAGCTACACTAATGGTAACCTTTCTTGGAGGAGACAGATGTAAGATTGCCATGAGTTGGTAGAAACCTAAAGAAATCCCCTGGTGAAGAGGAAGAAAACCCTTTGCTAATGCTAAATGCAAACAAGAGTATGCATGTCCTTTTAATTTTGAAATTAGAACCAAAAGCAGATCTACGCCTGAAAAAGCCGATCAAGCTGTCAGCACTTCTCTGTGTTGAAGCAGTTTGCCCACATATAAATGACCCATTATGTATGAATTTAGAGGACAGGCTGTCCACATTTATGTATATTTATGTAAATTAAAACCAAAACGACCCGCTTGATATTCTCAAATAGCAAACTGTGCGCCTAACACGGAATGCTCACAAAAAATAGCTCCTTTAGAAATCTGGTGTAAACTTTGTTGTAGTGGCTAGAAAATGGTAAAATGGCAAGCTGCTGCAACTCTAGCTTTACAAAAACAAAAAATAACTAGAACTGCAAGTAGTTATAAGTGGGCTCCATTTTATATATCCATCTATATATATATAATGTTCAACACGGGCGCACAGTTTGTTTAGAGCTTGGTGATGACATCAGTGCCATCACAGACTGCATAATGTACTACATAAACTTCCAATTTGAGAAAACTTCCCTCCAGGGATGTACTGTAGTTCTGCAAAGACAAGGAATAGAATATCCCTGATATTAACACTCTGCTGAAGGATAAGGAGGGAGCCTTCAGAACAGTGAGTGTGGATGAGCTAAGGATGGTGAGGAAGGAGCAGAGGAGCAACATCAGGGAGGAGAAAGTCAGCTATTGCAGGAATATTGAACAGCAGTTGCAATAGCAGGACGTGTGTCGGGTTAAATATTACTGAAACAGTCTGCGATATGAAAAGAACAGTAAAGAGTCTTAAAACTTAGCACTTGTGTGAGAGAGATGAACGTTAAAAACTGATCAAGAATCAAATGGTAAATGGCCAGAATTTGTATAGATATATATTTGTCAAATCCAGAGGACCTCAAAGCGCTTTACGCTATATTCAGTCATTCACCCATTCATGCACGCAGAAAACTGTTAAGGAAAGGTAGAAGCTTCACAGTCAAAAGTTTATTAAACTGATTCCAAATGAAATACAGTAAATTTAGGAATTTCCCTGCCATAGAAATCAAATCCCATTTTTATTAAGCGGAAACTGACAGGACATAATTATGCACAATAATTTCCTTCATTATTCTGACATATATAGTTATTACAATACATCTGTAGTATATTTGTATGGACTACGAATAATAATTTTATCATGTGATACATTATTAACTTTTTCAATAATTTTTCATGAATTAAGTAAAACAATGCATCATTTGTTTGCTTTTTTTTTTTACAACAACTTGTTAATATGATAAACACCATTGCAAAAGTGATAACTGAATCTAGAATGCTCCTTTAATTAAAATAATTAAAAAGACTATTCCGTAGTCGTTGTGTTTGAGGCTCGAGAGATGAGGACTGCTGGATTATAAAAAAATAAGTGCTCTATCTACAGGTCTTGCTCCTATATGTATTTAGTGCAAGCTGCTTTGTGAATCCAGCGCAGAAATAAACCCGACAGAGAAAACAGCAACAACAAAAATGGAGATTGCACTACTTTGTGAATTCCCCTTTGCAGTTGATTGAGGCTTTTAGCTCAGGTTCTTTGTTTCTTCCAACTCACTGTAATATAAAAAAAAAAAAAAAACATGCTATCCCTTTAAGTATTGTGTGTTTTCAGAAAGTTAGTTTGGCTGCTAAAAACTACTTTCCTTAGATGTTCCACAATCTTTTTGAAATACATGAATAAGCGTTCATTTTGCAGTCTGTTTTGTGATAGATGCTAATATAATGCTATTAATACTAAACGTAATATTATTAATAACAATAAGCCTGTATTAGTAAACCAATATCAGTCAAACTTGCTGCTGCTGTGTCCTTTAATCCTTTTTTTTCTTAAGATTTTTGCCCTGTACCTCCCAGCTGCTCCCGGTTTGTCCACCTTAACTTGCCCTGCTTTGCTCTCTGTGTTCTGTTATTTTACCACGTTGTCACTGAACATGTTGAAACTTGTAGAGCTGTTTGTCGCTGATATTTTCGCCACAATGCATGGACATATCCAGTCCTGATGTGTCATAATGAACTGACCCACAAAGAGAACGCACTGTTGTGTTCCTACACTTTACTACTTTGCTCGCCTGATGGGCACAAGTAAGATGGGAAAACAACTAGTGTACTTAAAGTATGTAAAAATGAGAAGTAAATTAATTAATTAATTAATTAATTAATTAATTGCAAACCAACCTTTCCACCTTAGCTTGTGCTTCATCCACCTTAGCACAAGAACAGATCACACCGAATTTGTTTGGAATGAAACTATATACGTAACAAGAAGAGATAAACTACCTAGAAGTGGCAAAGTGTTACTTTGGAGAGAAATGTATGTGATTATCTAATATTTGGAACATTAATTGCACTTGAATTTTCTACTTTGAAATGTTGAGAAGTAAAAATAGAATTTTTTTTTTTTGTGTTTGCTTTCTTTGTGTTGTTTTCCAAATGTGCCAGATGGTGGTGATATCTACGATAGCTGTGTTTCCTGTTATGCTGTGCTCCCTGTCTTTAGCTATCAAAGATTCCACTCAGCCAGAGGTCGTACAGTCGTAGAAAAAAAAAAAAACTAAGTACTGCATTGATTTAGTACTCATGGAACCACCAATTAGTTGGAATAACCAGCAGAAGTAACTGAGACCTGTGTGTGAGACGCCGCTTTTGGTTTTGTTCGCTGCCAAACCTGGGACTGAATTTGTCAGGAAGTGAGGTCCTTGGGAAGGCTGCAAACTTTCTACCAGATTTCCCATTTTTGAATATTCTTTCCTCACTGCTGAATGATGGTCCTCCCTTGCCCGCACAATCCTTCACTCCTGATTTATGGAAGGAGCTGGGAGCTACTCTAAGGTCATTGCTGATGCCTTTCCACCTTGGCACTGTGTAAACACCCAGCTGAGAAGATATGCTCCAGGTCTCATCTGCCAAAGCACCTATATTTTAGTAATTGTTGTTGCACTTGCTGTTGATCAATCAAGTGTATTTGATCCTGAGTGCTTTTCAAATCCCATGGATGTAAGAAATGTGTACTTAGTTTTTTTTTCCCATGACTGTATTGACAATTTTGGTACTTGTCCCTTTCACATGACTATAGTAAACTAAATATACAGACGAAACACAGCCCACCCATTGTAAAAGTCATTTTTGCCATTACAGCCGTTTATGTGTAGAACAAATGACCAGTGTTGCTATATCCTTCCCTCGTTTCAACAAACGTGTATAAGCGTCTGGTAAAAAAATACCAGGCTGTGATATTCAAAAGGAGAGCGTATAAATAACTCAGAAATCCAAATTTGCCTTGTATAATTCAAACAAATCTGTGGGAAGTAAAATGTAACAAATAAAAAGCTTTAATAACCTGGTTGTAGAAATGTGTACATTCTTAAACTTGACGTTGATGAAGTACTTTTGACAGCATTCAGTCTTCTTTGATAGACGTAATCAAACTAATTTTATCATCAGGCGAAGGTAACCCGAGTAAATAGAAGGATCTGCTTTTAAATCATAACACCCCCAGTTAAATCATAAATTAACTTTGACTTAACCACAATTTTGCAAAGCTTTGCTTAATTTCACTACAACCAGGGCTGTAGAATCAAGGAGGTTCTTAAACGGAACTGGTCTGACGACATGAAGCAGGCTAAAAGCTCTAAAATGACAACACAGCATGTCCAGTCTAAATAAATTCAAGAATAAATGGTAAAAAAAACATCATTGGTATCTATATGTCTAGAAAGGGTTAATGAATATCTAAGGTTTTTGGACTGTAAAAATACGGAACCATGGCAACGGCCATGAGAGGCCGGCAAAAATTACTCCTAGAGGACATTGACAACTCATCCAGGAGGACACAACAGAAACCAGATCAACAGCTAAAGCACTGCAGGCTCAGATGAGGTAAAGATAGAGGACTTTGTGTAGGGAATATCTGATGTAAAACAGATACAGGATGCCTTCCTGCTTCAGAACCAGAACAACTTGCTGTAATTGATGGAAGGTTACTGCTCCCTACGTGGAAGTCCTGAAGGAGAATGTCTCGCCATCGGTGTGTGGCCATAAGGCCGACATCGCTTGAGTTATGCAGCAGGACATGGATCCAAAACACAGCAGCAAGTCCACCTGAGAAAAAAAAATGAAGGTTTAGAACTGGGCCAGTTGGATTATGAACGTAAATCTATCAGAGATGCTGTGCCATGACCTACACCAGGCCATTCATTCTTCAAATATGGCTGAATTATAATTAATTGGCGAACATGAGTTTTTCAGTTATTAGGTTTAGGTGGTAATTACTTTTTCTCATAATGCACAATGGTTGAAATTTTTTGCTCATAACAAATGGAATCATCATTTGAAAACAGTCTTTTATGTTTACTCTGGTTACTTTTGTCTGATTTGAGAAGCTGTTTGCTTGTCTAAAATAGTTGTGTGACTTACTTTTACACAACTAAGTATATATTACTATATAATTATATGATACTTTTGTAAAACATAGATGGTTTTGATCTTTTGTAACCTCTCTACCAACAATGGCTAAGGAGGGAAATGGGCAAATGTCAGGGAACATCCTACTGGACGTTCCCTGACATTCGGTTCCTTAGATTTTGCATAATCAGTGTGGACTGAAGGACTGAATGAAAAGGTGCTTCAACAAAGTAGCAGTTTAAAAGTGTGCAAATCTATGCAACCAGGCTACAGCAGCTATTATGGAGTTTTTCATGTTTTGTTCCTAACAGATTTGCTTATTTTTCCAGTTGGACTTCCCAGGTCTATTTTATTCTCAACATCGTAGCATATTAACCAGATTGTGTACAGTACTAGTAATGGTCGAGTTATTATTTTTTTTATTATTTTCTTTCCTTTTAATTTTTGTTGTTATTTTGAAAAAAGACATAATCATAGTTTTAATATTAGTCAGAGGTTACTGTAATTCAAATTGAGTTCCTGCCTAAGAATATGGCAGACTGAGTGGAAATGCCTTGCGGTTGTCACCTTTCCCACAATGTAATATCAGTAGTTAAGTTTTACCCAAAAGTAATCGGCAAAGACAAAATCCTTCGGATTCGTGAACGCCAGCCAGAAGAAATGGATCCGTTTGGCTTCCAGATTGATAGATCTACCAGTCTTACCAATCCCCATCCAATTTGGCCGGCTATGTGTACTTTTTTTTTTTCTTATAATAATAGCTTCCAGGTAAAATTGTAGCTTGTACCACTAAAGCATTGTTGTTAAACAGGACTGGAAAAACAGTATATCAGGGGTGTAACAATACAAATATCACTCTTAGGCACATCCGCTGGTTTCTGGGTTGTGGTTTCGCATTGGTTCGGTGAAAACAGGAAAATGAAAAAAAAAAGGCAAATGTTAGGTTTATTGTTTATTTTCAGAAAAACCCTTTAAAACACTAAGCAAAATAAGATGTTTTTTAATGAGGGCACTCTAAGGTGTCTCAGTAATCCTTTAAAGCATCCTTATTTTGTCTGATGTAAAAATGTTAGGATGGGGAAAGGACAACAGCGGTATGTCTATCATAAAGAATATAAGAAATAGATTTTTTCAATGCAGGATTTATCTGGATATTAAACCTTAAGATACTTCTTTAACACGAGAAGACTATTTTGTGGCGCTCCATCCAGTTTAAATAGAAATGACTGGTTTCTTTAAAACATGTCATGATTTTTATTGTGTTATATTTTGAAGACACCCAAAAAATTATGTTTTTTTTTAGGATTTTTTTCGGGGGACTTGTAGGAATGACATAGAAGTCACCATGTGCTCCAAAGCTTCAGCAAATACATATTACTCCTCTTTCTTAAGGAGTTTGGACTGCTTCTGAGCATCTATAGTTGACCATCTTAAATCATTGGTGCAAATAAAAACAAATAAAAGCTGAAAGGGATAGATTTATTAAAATATGTTCAATGTTTTGCTCTAGTTGTGAAATGATACAAAGAGGAGTTCTCCTTTTTTGGCATTAGGAACATCTAACATAGACTACGTAGTTTTAAACTGATGGCACAATAATTAAATCAAGCATGGAGTTTTAGGGATTCTTTTTGTTTTTTATATAAAATCTCATCTTGTTCACATGAACCCAATATCACGCGTCAGTTCTTGTGAAGTGAATGTATTGTTACACCCCAAGCTGCAATCCTACAATACATGAATTTAGTGAATATTTCGGGGAATAAAGATAAACGCCCCTGCATGTGTACGCTCTGTTGCTCTTGTTACTCCGGTTACTTTCTCAAACCCTGGCTTGCATCCGCTCATTTCCATCCAAGCTTCACAACAATATACCTTGCCTGACTGTTTGGCACATACCACCTGACCAAAATTCCAGCATTTGGCCACAAAAAACACATTTTAATTACTGACTGTCTGAATTTGAGAACCCACACATGCACCGAAAAGAAATGGAGTTTTAAAACTCTACCAGCTGTTACACAGTGTACTAAAATGAAGCGGATGACTGGAAGGTGGGAAATTAATCTGAGAGTTTGGGCTTTGGAAAACACTTTGTGGTCATGGGAAACTGTTAAAGTTAATCAGCTCTAACATTCAGAACCCCAACTACGGTTCCACTGAATTAGGACTTCTGGTCATAGTTTTGGCTTCAAATGCAAAATGTGTAATTTTAGGAGAAAAACAAAACAAAAAAACTAGTAATTTTTCTATTGCTGGCTGTCAATTTCTCCTTTAGGTAATGTAACTCATAAAGGTACTGAGACAGTTAGTGTTTGTTTACGTAATTCCTGATATGAATTCGCAAATTATTGTTTTCATAAAGTCGTGTTTCTGTTATATGATGAGCATTGTTTGATGGAAAGTTGTCTAAAAAGGGATCAAAATGTTATAAAAGTTTAAAATACATCTATTGGAACGCTCCTTCGCCCCTTTGAGGAATGTATCCCACCCTGAATGGGTGTATGCATGTCGTGTGGATGGGAGTCCTACAAGTCTATGTGCAGTAAGTGTGATTGTGTGACAGATGGAGCGGCGTATTTCTATGGATGCCTGTGAAAGAAGATATATATGTATACTTTAGTCCCATTTTTTGTATTGGAATCATTTTTACTTTGTGTTAGTTTGTACCCAAAGAGAGAAACTGTAACACAGTGTTGTGCCATTTTTTGCTCCATGAAACTCCAGTACTGAAAAAAAAAAAAAAATTCAATAAACCGTAGCAGAAAACCAACCAATATGTCTTTGTTGTGATTTTGTGTGAAATCTTTGTGTGTAGATGTCCGTCTGGTAAATTTGATAAACGACGATTTCATTGATGTATTTGTTTTATATAAAAGCTAAACTTCTGGGGTAATTTACGTGCCTCATCTTACCCTAAACCAGTGAAAAGTTGTGTTGCACGTATTGTTAAAGAACGTTCAACAAATGTCCTTGATGAACGTCCCACTTTTTCAGCGATTAGAGCAAACATTTGTGAATAGATTTGTTAAGCTCGTTTTTATACTCTCTAAATCTCATTTCCATTACTGCCAAATTGTAAATTTCACCCATAAAAATTGGCATGTAACATTTTCAGACCTAAGATAAAAAGACACTGTCTCTACCTCTCTTTTCAATTTAAAATCAGGGTTAAATCATGAAATGATTCATGATTTATTTCAGTTTTTTTTTTATCTGTGTCTTTATTTTAGCCAGTTAGGCATGTGCTGACATCAAATAAAAGACTTTTTGGTCTAGATGTAGCTGACAACATGACTATAGGAATGTTTTTTAAAATTCAACTAATGTTGGGCCAGCAACATCATGCCTGACTGACATAAAGTCAATAATGTTGTAAATCTGCTGATTTTCTAAGTGAGAACATGCTTAATTAGGAGGTTTCAGATTATGTGAAATGTGAAGAAACGTCTTTCTTAAATTCAAGATTCAAAAATGTGTTTCTTGTTTCAATGCATTTATTGCTGGAAATGTCTCCTACAGTAGCAAAGGTGATCCCTTGGCTGAGTTAAAAACAATAAACAAGTCAAGTCAATAAACTGTCCTTTTTTTGACTACTGCAAAGACCAAACATCCATCAAAGATCCTTTGGTTAATGATTTAAGGCCATGAATACATTTGTTTTTTTCCACATGCGCACATAATGTCATAACAATATGTGTTGAAAGGTCTTTGGCTTCTTTCAGAGGCATGAATTTGTTATGGCACACATAATAAAAATAAATAAATCTTTGCAAACAGGTACATCTAAAAAATCTGAATATAATTAAAAAGTCAAATGTTTTTGTCACTTATCGTAGAAAGGGAAACTTATATATTATATAGATTTGTTACAGGGCGAAATGTTACAAGCCTTTATTTCTTGTCATTTTTATCATTTTGTCTTAAAGATAATTAAAAAACAAAATCTGTGCCTTAGAAAATTCGAACATAAGAAAAAAGTTAAATACTGTAAACTCATGTTGTCACATCTTAATCAGCTAATTAACTCCAAAGAGGTCAAAATTTCCCTTTGGGATTAATAAAGTATTTTTGAACTGAATTGAATAATAATAATGCTAAAGTTTCTTGTGATGCTAATATCCCTAATCATTTATCCAAATTGGAGATTCTAAAATTTGTGGATTTATTTATTTTTTGTCTGTAAACAACACGTTTAGCCCAGCTCAAAGGGGCTCAATTAAAAACAGATCTGTTTCATTTGTGTCAAACTCACAATTCCAGACAGCAGAATATAATTTACATCACAAACTGGATTAGATATGTCATCTATAAGCAGAAGGAGCTTACATTAGATCCACGGCTAAAAGAACCGAAGAAGGAGAGAAATATTCGTCCTTCTTCTGCAGATTATCAAAGACCCCACAGGGTTTAAAAAAAGCCATGCGAAAACATTGGTTATTATATGAAACAAAGGATCTGATCCCAAGCCAATCATAAATCTGATTACCCCGTATGTTCCTGACAGAGCACTTCGCTCTCAGACTGCAGGTCTGCTGGTGGTTCCTAGAGTCTCTAAAAGTAGAATGGGAGGCAGATCCTTTAGCTATCAGGCTCCTCTCCTGTGGAACCAACTCCCAGTTTTGGTCCGTGAGGCAGACACCCTGTCTACTTTTAAGACTAATCTTAAAACTTTCCTTTTTGACAAAGCTTATAGTTAGAGTGGCTCATGTTACCCTGAGCTACCTCTATAGTTATGCTGTGATAGGCCTAGGCTGCTGGAGGACATCAGGGTCTATTTCTCTCACTCTACTGAGTTCTACTGTTCTCCAGTTTTGCATTGCATTACATTGAAATTTATGTTGTCATTTCAGCTTTTAACTTTTTGTTCTCTCTCTTTTTTCTTCATAGTAGGTAGGACAGCCCTACAATTCTAGGAACAATAGGTTTTCTGAAGATTTGACCCCTGGTAAAGTCTCCAATAACAAATTGATCTGACCAACATGGTCAGATCAAGAGTTATTCAAAGATCTAAATACAGGAAAACACATTGACTGGTATGCTTTTCCAAGAGGAAGAGGATTGAGGAAGCCTGTAGGAGCTTGCGTGTGAGGTCATAATAGAGAGGCTTTGCCTTCTGGCCTGGCTAAATCTGTAATAGATTTAGTTGGGTCTCAAAGCCTTGATAACCTGACCTGGACAGTGGGATATGGTAGGTCACATCACATATGCAGATATCATAAACAAGCCTGGCAGGTTCCAGTGGCGCAATCGGTCAGCGCGCGGTACTTATAAGACAGTAACCTGTGGAGTCATGCCGAGGTTGTGAGTTCAAGCCTCACCTGGAGCAATATTTCTTTAATACAAGAGAAGAATTAGCAATTACATGGACAGAAACATTATTCAGTAATTGGATTTCTTTAGCTGGAAATCTTGCACCAAGGAGATCATAGCACACATTAAAAAAAGGCAGATTTTCTTCTGATGGGGCACTACATGTTCTTCTTTTGATGAAAATAAATCAGTCAATACATTGTTGGCTAAAATGTTAGCAACTGCAGCTTTTTGTTGACAGGGATTGTTCAGTCGTACAAACACTGGAGTTTGAAAAAAAGAATAGTTCTAGACTTCAGAATGAAGTAAAAAAGATCACTCTCATTATCCATCCAACCAGTGTCTTGTGTCTAGTCAAGATGAGGTGGAGGGAGTAACCAGTCATGGAGGGAAACTCAGAAATCCCTCTCATTATGGGAAATCCAAAAGAAACCCTGGGTCAGAAGATCTAGTTTTGGGTCTGCCTTGCAGTCTCTCTCTGGGAGGCATTCAGAACACGTGTCTGAAATCCCAGCTGGCTTCTTCTCAAGCAATAAAAACAGCCCTAATTTGAGCTAGTCCTGGGTAACAGGTACACCTGGTCTGATGTTCTGTTAACTGTGACATCATCCAGAGAAGACAGATCACCCGCTATTACCATCTAATGTAGAACAGATTACTGGATCAATGTGTGCTTCTGTGCTTTTTTGTCTCTCTTGTTGTGTCTCTGCTCTGTCTTCTGTAACCCCAGTCGGTCGAGGCAGATGACCGTTCATACTGAGCCCGGTTCTGAAGGAGGTTTTCCTTCCCGTTAATGGGGAGTTTTTCTTCCCACTGTCGCTTCATGCTTGCTCAGTATGAGGGATTGCTGCAAAGCCATGGACAATGCAGACGACTCTCCCTGTGTTCTCCAGGAGTGAATGCTGCTTGTTGGGACTTTGATGCAATCAACTGGTTCCCTTATATAGGACATTTTTGACCAATCTGTATAATATGATTGATTTTGACTTTGTAAAGTGCCTCGAGATGACATGTTTCATGAATTGGCGCTATATAAATAAAATTGAATTTAAATTTAATTGAATTGAATAAATAACATTTACTCTTATGGTAGTGCCCTGTCTTAGTTCAAATCAAACCTGTAGAAGAGCGGGACGTTGGCATTACACGACTGCCATCTGGTGGCAGGACACGGTACTCCATTAATTCCTCTAATTCTTTAGGCGTGCACATCGCTAAGAGTCCTAACCTGTACAGCTTCATCAGTGGTGATTTTAAACTGATTGATTGCCTTTACTTTATTCATGTATTTATTTGTATTTAAATTACCTTTTTTTTAAACTTGTCACAGTCTGCATGTTTAGTAGACTGTTCTCTGTTGGTTCAAATCACAGTTGCATACACCCGCAGTGTCATTTACCACAATTTTTTGTATATTTTGAATTCCTTTTTTTTTAAGTAACATTTATTTATTTTTCTTTGATCGAATTTCCTCCCCGGCAGTGCACGTCCGTATCCCATGATGCATTGCGCTCTCTTGCTGGATCATGGACCAAGGCGGTAAGCAAACTGCTAAGCCGGGCCGCTGTTTGCAAAGTTTGTTTTTGTCTTCTCGGTGCCGCTTTAGTTCTTCGCGGTGCCCGTTTTGGGTCATCGCGAACCATCGTTTTCAAAAAATGGCTTCGCCGAGAAGTCCGGTTGCCTTTCAGTGCTCTGTAATGGCTCGCATGGTCGCAGGAAGCTAACGGTGGTTAGCAAAAGTGCATCATGATACTGACACACAAGTAGTTGCTCAGATTCCCAGACGGAATGGCTTTCTGTTGCATCCGGCAGCGCTTCTTTGCAACGATACCCCGAACATTCGGGTTTTATGTGCGCACGATTGTTAAATTGGCTCCGACAGAGTTAGGCCGCTAATGCTACCGGACCCGTGTTTAGCTAAAGGGGCGAGTCGTCCGCTGCTCCGCTACGTTTGTTGAACCGTCAGAGTCATTGTCAGCGATTGATATCACTCAGCCTTCCTGCTGAGCGGCGGAGGGTTTTCTGTTCTTGTATTCCTGCGCTAAAATTCAATCTGTCGGGTGTTCGAGATCAATTGGTAATCCCCGCGACAGGGGTTCCAAGCCGTTAGGTAGTTCCCCTGACGCCTGAATAAAAATAAATAAAAATAAAATATAAAAAGATAAAGAGCGGTAAACATTTTTTATTTTGACATTACTATGATGGATCATACACGCTCTTATCAAACGTGCAATTTCATTGTTCTAATAAAAGTACAAATTATTAGAAGTTGTACTTTTAAACTTACATCTCTGTTGGTACTATTGTGTTCACTAGGACTAGTTACATTCCAATTTGTATGATTTCTACACACACGTTTTACACTATTATTGTTATTGTCCACTTCCATTTGTGATATGTTGCAGTTTATATCAAATTTCATCTGGTATTTATGTACAATTAATTGATGCTTTTCCTATATTCAGGTCACTTTGCAAGTACAACAAACAGAACACAGATTAGGGGAGAAAAGGCGAGATTTTTGGCCAGTAAGTCTGAAAAAGAGTGTGGTGCATTTGTTTTTCCTCAACTCCACCCTCAAGTCTTCTGCAGCTTCCAGCAGGCTATCTTCCAGGATCGCCCTGTATTTATTATTTAGTCTTTTATTTCTCGGCCTACACTAGAACGGAGGTACCGTCATGCATAACAGCCAACTAAAATCAATGACAGCGTATCTGCTTTACTATTTTATATAACGGATTATAGGTCTCCAACTTTTTTTCTTTGTTCTTTGAACACCTAAAAACACAGTTCGCCAGATATCATCTTTGTTTTCTACACTGTAATTGAAGATAAATGGCTGACAAATTTGATAGGTGAGAGAGAAAAAAGCTCAGACTTGTATGTTAAATAATTAAACAATTTGTGCATTTATTGCAACTAGAAAGGAACATTGAACCTTTCTCTTTGAATTTATTTCTAATTGAACCAGGGGGGGATGTCACATCGTGTGTGAGAGAACAATCTGTTACACAGTACTGTACATTTTGCCTCAACCTTTTGAAATAGATTTTCTTTCTTCTATTAGTATTTAACAAGATTACACTGCAGTCCCTGTAGAGTAGTTGGATCCTCACATTACCTGTGAGGATGTCATTTGCTACATGTTTACATTTTTTCCAGGGCTGCGTGATATTAGAAAGTCTCGCGATGGCGATAATATCTGCAGACATATTGATGAAGATATCAATTGCAATACTTCCTTTTTTACCCCCCTCTTTCTCATCTGTGCTTGCATCATTCGGTGACCGTTAGTGTTTTGGGTAGCCGCCATGAGACTCTGTCCGACAGGCTAAATATTTCATTAGGGTGTAAAATCATTGCATTCCAGTCTTTTGTGATATGAATGTTGATGAGATGACAATATTTGCAATGTATTGTGCGACTAGGGCTGGACGATAATTCAATAACAATATATATCGATCGATAGACATATATCGATCGATAGAAAAAGGGGTCAATAGAAAGTTCAATAGAAGAACGGTTTTCCTTTTTGCATTCTAGCCTATCATGTAGGTTAATACTAGTCTCTACACCTGCCAACCAATCGCAAATGCAGGAATGCTCCGTCACCAAGCCCCGCCCCCTCTAAAGAGTTCAAAACCATGTTCTTTTTAAAAAACTTGCAGTCTTGGTAAAAAGTTGGTTGAATTCAGTGTTTGTGTGGTCTGTATCTAAAAACAGGTCGCTAAGCAACAGCATAAAATGGCCAGGGCTGCACTTTAAATGCATGTTTTGAATTTGTTGATAATTATCACTATCGATCAATATGATTTTTATTTTATCGATATGCTTTTTTCTTATATCGTCCAGCCCTATGTGCAACCTCAATTTTTTCAGGCCTTTAGGCAAGAGGAGTGATGTCCCAGGTCGGTCCTTTAAGGCCGGCATCCGGCATGAATTAGCACATTTTTTTCTGGGTCTCTCTTAGTCATGGTATCAGACTTATTCACCCGGGGTCTCATTTGTAATACCGTATCATAATGGTACCGTATTTCTATGGTAACTCTGCACACGTCGATGCCTGGTGCTGCCCCACCATTACGCCGTGTTTACCTTTGGGGCCGACTGAGCTGTCTTTGTACGTATGTTTACGTGTGACCTTCCTCCTCAACAGAAAATGATCTTCAAGGAGGCGACGGCTCGGGGAGTTTGAGTGACCTGGATGTCCGCAGACAAATTCCCATTAAGCTGCTCTCCAAGCCGCCCCTAAGGAGCAAACCTCCGCTGCGGAACCAGAGACCCGGCGGCAGGCCCTGTAAAAGTATCTCTGGAGAGGATGGTAGGGATGCCTGTTGGCACTTGTTGATTTCATGACTCTTAAAACATGGCCGGGTCTTGTGTTTTTTTATTTTTTATTTTACCAACTGGTGTTTATTTATCCGCTTCAACCTGTTTCTAGATTGTCTATAAATACTGACCAAAGGTTTGAAATGTTGGTCATCTACGTAAAGATAGACCATGTCATTTTATTAAAAAATATTGTTAGCACCAGGGGTTCACAGACGCCACGGTCAAGGCTCAAAGGATCATGGGTAGCAGTTAGGGAAAATAACCAACGGATTCTCTGTGCCCTCAGAGTTCTGAGCAGTCTCCTCTGCTCTAACTCTGGGCTATCTGGGTTCCACAAAGCTGCTGAGACGTTCTAACAGCGGTTCTCCTGAAACACACAGTTGTAGCATTTATTTTCAAAGGACTGTCTGCGTCGACACATTCTGCTGCAAAAAGTCTACTAAAGAGCTTTGCTGAGGCGCTAGGCTAAAATTAGCTCTCTTCCTCTGTTTTGATATGCCTTGTTGGTAATTGGCTGGTAAATGTGAACAAGAGTTGTTCATCTGCTTCATCTGTCGAAGGCTGTCCCAGTTCACGGCTCCTTCAAATGCGGCTGCCACATGTGTCCTTGAAGGATGGGTCTGGTGTGTCCTCCGTGGCCCTAAATGAAAATTAGCATATCTGTAATGTAGAATTTTTGCTCCTGGGCTGTGCTCTAAAAACTTTTTTCATGCCTGCATCAAAAAAACGCTCTTTTTCTGATGTCTTCCAGATAAATTTGTCTTCAAGCAGGAGGAGAGGTTTGATTGTGGCACTAAAGCTGGCGACGTATTTGGGAACCAGAGGAGGTTTCCTCAGCCACTGTTTTGGGATTACAAGGTAGGTTCCATGTGAGCTAGTTAGAGCATCAGTACACTTATTTCCCTGATCCTAAGTGGATTCACGCGTGTGTTCACATTTTTGTCGTTTTCCCCAACAGTTAAATTTGATCGGCGAAAGGGATCAAGTTCCAATTCACTTCTGTGACAAATGTGGTCTCCCCATTCAGCTCTACGGACGGCTGGTATGCACTTGTATAAAAAGATGCACCCCGATGAATTACAATGGGATCAAAAAGTTCATTTAGAAACAAATTCATTTAATTTTTATGATTCACTTTTTTATGCAACATTCATAGAACTAAGGATTTTTAATACTGAAGCGACTAATGAGAGGTGTGTCCACAGCATACGCACTGAAAGCTGTCCGGACTCCTTTTCCATGAATTCCTGCTTTGTTGCTGAGCAACATGGAGGTCATGAGGACGCCCAGGGGGCTTTAATAACAGCCTTTAACCTGGTTGCATTGTCATTTTTGTTTAGACTGTAGCCAACGTTGAGAATATCTAGCTACAGTTATCTATGTTCTGAACCAAACTCTTCTACTTAACTGTCTAATTATAGGCTTGCTTCCAGGGTCTTAAGCACTGACCTGTTATGGAGGGTCTCAGTAGTCCTCCCCATCATTAGCATAACAAGCCAGCAACTCCTTACTAGCAAGTTACCGGCAAGGTTCCCACCAGCGCATTCAGCCCAAAAGTTAGCCTGAAAGTTGATGATATTGCGCTGGAATTAGACCGTGAGCGTAACGGTGCTACGTGCTAAGCTAACAGTACGACACAGATGTTTGAGAGCAACATAGGAAGGTCAGTAAAGCTCTTGAACGTGTATCAGGGAAGTCGTAAACCTACCGGACAACGTAAGCTAACGCTAGCCGTTATTAGCTTAACAGACAGCCCAATGACGGGGTTCTGTCGCAGTCTGGGCTCCCATGTGCCAAAATATGAAAAAAAAAAAAGTGCATCTTATTGTCTGAAAAATATAGTATATATTTTTATTAGTGCTGTCAAACGATTAAAAATTTTAAAAGCGAATAATCGCATTATTTCAATAGTTAACTTGTGATTAATTGCAAATTAATCCATATTTTATCTTTTTATTGCTGAAAGTGTAAAAGCCTATTTTGGCATTTTAATATGCAATTTTGCAATGAATTACACTAGTAAAAAAACATGCTTGTACAAAAAAAATATTTTTTTTTTTTTTTTCAAGCACTTTTCAGAATTGTAATGAAAGCATCCTGGTGGCATAAAATGTTTAACTCTGGCCAATAATGGCAAAATCACTAATAATATCGCCCTGATGTTTACACAATGTGTAAATAAATAAAGATTTCATGCCGAAATATTTTTTTTGCCTCTTAAACAAAGATAGACATGGTATTAAGCATTTGCATATAAAGTATTACTAATTTTAAATTTTAGAGACAAAAAAACACAAATTAATAAGCATTAAAGTATGGTTTATGGGTTGGGATTCTGCAATGTTCTCAGCATGTAAAAACTCATCTTCAGAACCAATCTCTGCTCAAAATGGTGATCTGCACCGCATAATGTACTTTCAGCAGTTATCACCAATTATTATAGCCGTAAACTGCAGAAAATACGGGCAGAGTTGCTCTTCCTGCCTTTACTCCCTCAGCTCCTATGTCAGTCTAGGAAGATGCGCTCCAGCGCGTAATGAGGCGGAGGGATATTTACTCACTGTGTCTGCGGCAGCGTCACTTATTTTAGAGCCCAAATAAGCGACTTCACTCTCAGAAACAAGCCCAAAAAAACTGCAACCCACAACTGTTCTGAGCGCACAGACTGGACCCCTCAGAAGAAATAAAAAAAGATTTAATATCTAACACCCTTTTTGACTTCTGGGGAAAAAATTTACAAGTGACTTTGGAAAAAAGAAGCTCAAAGTCGCATGAAATAATCGGCCTTGGTAACAATGAGCACGGGTCTGTTCTGCTAGTCATTAGCATTGTTGGAACTATGGAAAGCGCCAAGGGTAAAAAAAAAAAACAACACACACACAATCCGGGGAGCGGTGCGGGGGAAAAAAAAGCATTAACACGATTAACGCAAGTTAAAAAATGTCGGCGTTATAGTCTAAAAAAGTTAACACGTTAAAACTGACACCCCCTTTTTATTGATCTGATGAATATTCAAAACAGGTGATCATCATAAAATATGAGAATGAAATACTTTGAATAGACCTCTCGGGGTTTAATAATAAGAGTTTCAGTTTTGAATTCCCTAAAATGAGTAACCTTTTTGATGATATTCTACTTTATTGTGGGATTCTCTGTAACCCTGTCCTCTTAACATCTCAGATTCCCTGCAAACATGTCTTCTGCTACGACTGCGCTCTGCTGCATGAGAAGAAAGGAGAGAAGATGTGCCCAGGGTGAGATTTTTCAACCTTTTCACTAGTATGTATGGCTGCAACAACGTAACGATCAAAGTGATACAAATCAACGATTCAAAGTGCTGGAAACAAATTTCATCATCGAGTCGTCGTGTCGCGCGTTTAATTCGTCACTCGCCATGTCGCAGAGCTCTTAGAAGTTTTGTACTTCTATGTGCGGACAAGAAAAACAACAAGCACAGAGGTGTGTTGGTTCTGACTGTTCTGAGCGCACAGACTGGACCCCTCAGAAGAAATAAAAAGGATTAAATATCTAACACCATTTTTGTCTTCTGGAAAAAAAATTTTTTAAACTTTTAGTTCTTGGAAGAAAAATATGTACATGAATAATATATACAAATGTATGTAGTATTTACACAAAATGGAGCTTGTGCTAAAACAGCGAAATTGGCTGGTGGTTTATTTAATTGTCAGAAATGGTGTTTTTGATCTGGTTTCATTGTTATATCCAATTTTTCCCCCTAGATGCACTAGAATAAGGGACAGGTTCAACCAAACTGCATTTGACATCCCAGTTTTACAGCTTCACTTCTGTTCTGTTAAATCGCTGTTCATATAGACAAGATTGACTATTAAATGATTAACAGTCCAGTCATCATAAAATTCTTTATTTGAAGCAAATATTAATTGCCTAATATTACTGTGACCTAAGTAGCAGTTGTTGTTTTTTTTTCTGCGCTCATTTGCTCTGTCAATCCAAATATTTTGGAAAAAATTAATAGAAATAAAACATTTTCACGTCTGATTCATCGATTAATTGTAAAAATAATCAACCAATTCATCGATTATTAAAAGAATTGTTTATTGCAACCCTACTAATATGTTTAATTTATGATTTGGGCATATTTCCTAAACAACTAGGGTTTTGGGAGTGCATTCGATCAGATCCTTCTTTGAGTTGCTCAGCCTCTCTCTCTGTTTTCAGGCTAAATCTGTATAACTGCACTGAGCCAGTGCAGCGCATCGAGCAGTGCCAGCGAGGCTCCCTCTTCATGTGCAGCATCGTGCAGGGATGCAAGCGCACCTACCTGTCCCAGCGTGACCTGCAGGCCCATGTCAACCACCGGCACATGAGAGCCCCCAAGTCCTCGGCCTCCCGCCAGGATCCTGTACATCTGCCCCCGGTGCCCGAGGTCTCCGACAGGTTCCGCGTGCCCCCGCCCCACATACCGAAGAGTCACGTTCACCTCTCCAACCCGCTCCAGCACAGCAGCCACGACCCGTACAGCCAGCCGCCGCCACCGAAACCCCACGAAGGCCCGCCTCCCCCTTCGGCTCTGGGGCCTGAGACGTTCCGCATCTCCACGGTAACGACGCGGAAACACAGCAATCTCATCACCGTCCCCATTCATGACGACTCCTCCTCTCGGGAGCCCCTCTCTGCTGGGCCAGGCCCAGGTCAGCCCCCCCACCACCACCCGGGGGATTATCCCGGTCAGCCTCCCGTGGTGTCTCACTCTCACCACATGATGGCGCCACCGCAACATAACTTTGGCCCCCCTCCTCCTCCCCCTCCACCTATTAGTCACCCGATGCAGCATCCTGGCCAGGGCTCTGGGACCCCACATATGGTGTACAACCAGGCCCCCCCACCCCCAATGTCAGGAGCCCCCCCACCCATCACCCCGCCACCAGGGCACATCATGGGTCAGATACCCCCTTATATTAACCACCCGCCCCCAGGACCCCCACCGCAGCACAGCGGACCTCCTGTTAACGCCCCCCCACCACATCACTATAACCCCAACTCCATGCAGCAGTTCTCCGAGGACCAGGGCACCCTCAGTCCCCCGTTCACCCAGCCCGGGGGGCTCAGCCCCGGAATGTGGCCTGCTCCTAGAGGACCGCCGCCTCCTCGGATGCAGGGCCCCCCTCCCCAGGGTCAAATGCCAGGGCCGCACCACCCAGACCAGGGCCGCTACCGGCCGTACTATCAGTAAGCTGCCAACTGGTTGTATGGGCAACAGTCAGTGTCATTTCATGTTCATACAGCTTGTCTGAGTGATGTGTTAGTTAAGCTCAGGGTGACAGGATGTAGGACTTTGAATTTCTAGAATCTGTCCCAAATGTGCACATTTGAGTTGAACTTTCCACTGAACTAATTAAAGAACTCGAGAAAAAGCTTTTTTTTTTTTTTTTTAATGGTCTATGGTTAGAATCTTGTATATATGTCAACCGATGCCACATTAAATGATGTTAAAACGATTCACAATAAATTTTTAATGACAGACGATTTCTCCTGTTTGTTTGACGGTAGTTGAGGCAGACCATCGCCTGCTTCTGAACCGATGCAACATTTCAGACACAATCTGTCCAGGCTTGTTCAGTATGTAATGGAAAATGTTCAGAAAATAAACTCTGTGTAATGTGACGGGGAAAGCCAACGCGAGCGTTTTCTTCACTTTCAGTTGCTTCCTACATTGGCTTCTTCAGTTTAATATTTCCAATGTCCAGGTATCATTTGACACCTGAAATTAAATCTTTATTGCAGCTAATTACAGAAATGGAAAACAGCAACAGTGTAACAATGCCTGTGAGAAGGATTCATACTGTATTTACAAAAAAAAAAAAAAAAAAAACAGCAGTAAGACGGTGAACAAATGGGACGGACTAAAACGCTCCTAGAACTGTTGCAGTCTAGTTTCTCCTTGAGTTGATTTTCCTGGCTGCAGCCGCAGTTCTTCTACAGTTTGGTGTCTTTTACCTGCAAAGAGAACAGAAAAATAAGACCAATACATACGTTAAGTCCATCACATTGCAAGGATATCCATACTATTTAAATGTTTTCTCATTTTGTCATAGAAAATGTGTTTTATTGGATTTTATGCATTAAGGTAGGGAGTCTGAGGATGAAGGAAAAGGATGCATGGTTTCAGCCCTGGAGTTTCATGCCTCAGACCGGCCCACTTAAGATAATGACCTATTATAAAAAAAAAAAAAATATGCAGATTTATTTCATAATTCATCCTTTTCACTTGTGGGCTTTGTGAATTTACTGTCTTTTTTAATGATAAATATGTAACATGTCACTGATATTGTTTGGGTATAGAAAGCAGCTATAATAGAACAAAGGCTTGTTTGTTCATACTTTGTTACATCAGCAATTCCCTCATCACTACTGGCTCTGCTTCTGACACTGAATCACATTTTCAACTAGGGCCGGGCCTTTATTGTATCGTTTTATCGTTATCTTGGAAAGAAAGCCTTATTGTGACAAGATTTTGGATTTATCTCAACAACGATAAAATCCAACTAGTGGTGAAAACCCCCAAAACTGCCAATATTGTTATTTTTGCTATTTTCTCCACTGTTGGTTCATTGAGTGCATCAATAATTATCAATAAATTCTAAAATATAATTAAATGCAGTTACTGTGTGCAGTTTGGTAATAAAAAAAACAACTTCTTTATTTAACTTGAGCCCTAATGAAACATATTTCTAATTTTGTTTTAATATATGTTACATTTTTTAAAGTTTTTAAGGACAGTATTAGTGCTTATAGGGAAATAATTGACATACAGTCACAGCCACACAGTTGGCTGAAAAAGACTACAGGAAGCTGCAAGTACTCGTTTTTATCGTTAACAGCATTACCACAAAATTCACAGGACAAATTAACCCCCCCCCCTCCCCCCTTGTTACAAAGACATCTGCTAAACTCAGGTATGTTTCATGAATGTAGAGATGGATTATCTAAGGCAGGGGTGTCAAACTCATTTCTACATTGGGCCATTTTGGCATCATGAAGTTGTTAAAAGGGCCGGTTCCACATGTATAGTTGATAACGTTTAATTTCATGATTTCATTTCAGTTCACATAGAAATATTAAAAGATGCACAGTAACATAAAAATAGCACCTTTACACCTAGCTTATACAATTTATCTGCAAAAAAAGTTTATACTGCTGATACTTTAAATTCATCATTCTGCATCACTATTTCGCTTTTTGGACATTTCTGGGTTGTTTTAATGTGTTGTGCAAAAACTGACATCTAGTGGCAGGATGCTGTTGATACACAGTTTTAAAAAAAAATCAACATTCGCTACAGAAAACAGTTTTAGCCACTTTATAATACAATTTAGAAGAAATTGCCTTGATGGGCCAGATTCGGCCCACGGGCTTCGGGGTACTTGGTGCTTTATCTTGCTTCTGATTCCGCATTAGGGGCCAGTGTCGCTGTGGAGCTCTATGTTCACAATAATCAGTGGGACATGATTGTTCTTTATAGAGCAATATTGTAAAAAAGACAGATTCCCTTACCAATAACATTCTGCTATAAACATTTCTATATCTTAGTCTTCCAGAAAAATGACAACCACAGCAGCTAAATCCTCTTGAGGCGCCTTGATATCGGGGCCGGTCCACCAACGTTTGTTTAAAATAACGAGCCTGTATTTGTAAATTTGTTTATAAAAATTAAATTACATTTAGCTTATATAACGGCATTTCGAACGTGTTGGTTTATGCTAATTTATCTGTTTCATTTAACAATGATAAAAGTCAGGTTCTATGCACCACAAAAAAATGTGTTGCTGCTAAAAGGTGTTGAGTTTTTGTGCCCCGCTTAACTCATCATGCCGCTGGCTACGAGATGAAAAATTCTGTTATGTGCCGTTGCATCAGGCAATTATTTAAACAACAAAACATTACATTATGCGCCACAACATCACAAAATTCAGACTTGGTAATTAAGAGCATAGGTAGAGGCAGCCCGGGGACAGAGATAACAGCGAAGCCACCCGATCCACTCTACTGTCATCACTAAATAGCGGCCAAAAAAACAGAACAGGAGAACAGCGGCAGTTTCCTGAGCTCCAGACTCCTCATGCCACCCCATTTTTTTTACTCTGGTTGCGTGTTTACCACATATGTCTAAACCATGCCTTCTGGGTGCACAACCACACTAGGTTTAGTCTTCCGAGGCGGCAGATGGCTGTCGTTTTAAAACTCAAACGTGCGTTTCACTACATCGTGTAGCAGTATAACGGCAAATCAAAGTGTTTCTCTCTCTTACCACGTTGCCAGTTCTGTTGTCCTTGTGTTTTTCGAGCACATGCAGCATGGCATCATGTACGGTCGGAAAGAAAATGGATGTCTGAATCTCGTCGTCGAAGAACGTGCAGCTGTGCAGTTTCTCCAGGATGAGGGCTGTTGAGACGAGTAAACAGGAACTACATGATTATGTGAGCCGTGGAAAAGAGAATAGGTTTCCTTAACCAACAAACTCTATCTCTCTGTGGAACATTTGCTTTTGGAACCATACAAATATTGCACGAAGCTCTTTCTAGGCACAGTTCACACATTTAAAGGATGGTATTTGGGAGATCTAGCAGTTGGATTCTTTTTAGAGTGATCTTAATTTAGCATCTGCTTGGCACCAAAAACAGATGATTATTATTTTTTGCACATATGATCATAAATAAATTAAGACGATAAGGAACCAATCAGAACTGGAGCAGAAATTCAGTCCAACTGTACATCCTTTGTGTTTTAAATCATGGTTTTTGTCACAAGCTGTGTCACCCCTGTGGTAAGTGCTTTTAAATCCTCTCATAGGGTTCTGGTTTGTTAGGTCTCTAAGCTTCTACTCAGCTTAAATCTTCACTTTAAGAACTCCAATTTGAGCTGCAAACTTTGCTATCGTTACTTTAGTCTTGGGCGGCCATTGTGGCATGCGTCGATGACTATAGATGTGATGTATGCGACTTCATCACTCCGCAGCAACTTTCATCTGTGTTCACAGCTGCCTTGTACTCGTGTTGATTATAAATGTCCTTTAATCAGGAGGACACGATGAGACAAATCCTTAAAGGGACTGTGAATTAAACTCACCATCACAGGAAACTATGTAAACGTCCACATCCACTCGGATGAACTCCTTAAGGGCCTGTAGAGAGAGCCAAAGGCAGACTTTATCATTCAAACCCCATGATGCTTAGATCACACCCAGCTATAAATAACATATTTGATCTAATAATAGCTGTTAGATGCCATCAGCTTTTACCTCTGACCGACAGGTTATAACTTAATGGCTATAATATATGAAGCTTTAAGAGATTCCAACTGAAATCATTCTATGGATCTAATCAGCATATATAAATATAATATAAAAGAAGGACACACCTCCATCTTGGGTTCGCAGCTGTTACTTCTAAATAAAAGCATGCAGCTATCATCATTGTTCATCAAACAGGCATGAATGGAAGAAAAATGCTGAATAGAATGTTAAAGATAAAATAACTATTTTGTGCATTATGAAAAACTTCCATACGATCCCAAAATGCCCAGCATGCATCAGGACAGTCTCCTACTTGGTAGTGTACTACAGAATCAGATTTCCACCAGTGCAGAGCTTCCTCGATGTTGGCAGCAGGTGTGCGATTGGTAAAGTGCGGCAAAGAGTTTTAAGTCATGGCCTTTTGATAAGAACTGCCACAAAAGGCGATTATGGTGAACAAAAGGTCAAGGATAGACTATAAGGAATTCTGGAGGAATCGCAGGGATGGACTTGTGTGGAATTCTTTTCTCTGGTAAGTTCTCCAAACTGTTTGGGACGTTTGGAAAATCCTTCTTCCAGAGAAGAAAAGGTTAGCACTGCTACACGTCCTGTATCCTGCCAACAGCAAAGCATCTAGACACAACCCTGCGTTTGGCATTAACCTTCATACACCACCGTGACTAAAACACCAAACCAGTCCCTCAGAACAACTTCTCTCAATGACCCATCAACAATTCAGTGATCTGTGCGTTTTCCAGCATAATCACTGATCACAGTTTATTACAGGGTTCTAAATGGGGTCTCACAATACAGTTACAGCGATCTAGTCACTTCATTTCTATGTTTGCAACGCCAGTTATGCCATCATGCAGAGCACGCACAGCAGCTAGCGATGAGCGAACATAGAGCAACACGGAGGAAGCGCCGGGCCAAGCCAAGTCTGCTATTTGGAAACATTTTAAACTTGATAAGTCAACAAGTCTGACTGCAACATGCAGTAACGGCAACACGAAAGTTGCAAGGGCTGGTGATAAAGTTGGTAAATTTAACACCACAGACTTAAATAAGCCCCTCCAATAGCACCGTGCTACAGAGCATGCTAACTCCTTTTTTAAACATTGTTTATGTCAAGCCTGATGCCTTCACTCGCATGGCAAGGTTAATTTATTCAACAGTAGTATATAGGATCGTATCGGGTATCAGCCGATATGCTCATAACAATGGCCTTTAAAACTCGTAGAAGGTGCTGCTACTCATCTTTTAGCAGCTTTTCATTAATGGAGAGGTCTCAAAATTCTGCTGTGTCTTCCTCAAAATTATGCGTGTGGCCATCATGATTGCTGGGAACTTTTAGACTATGCAGATTGCAGATGGCAAAAGTAAAGTGTAAATGTGTTCAAGAACATGGCTCTAGAAAAGAACATCTCAAGCATCGTCAGGTGGACAAAACAGTGGAACAATCTGGACTATGTACATTATCTGATACTTTGCTGAATGATAAAAGGATCTGAATCCGACACATTAGGCTACTCTCATAGATGAAGGACTTATGCAAGGTTGATTTGCTCTTTTACCATTTTGAGTCCTTTCATGGCAGAAATGTCCAAGAAGGAAACAGCAGCAAAGTCCAGGATCAGACTGTGGAGGTTCACTCTGGGGACACTGAGCTCAGGAGGAAGCTCAGCGTTCCAGTTCATCTGAAATGGAAGGTCCTTCAGGTCTGACGGCAGGTCCAGCTCCTCTGTGTTTGTGAGAGTCGCCGTCCTGAACAAATTCTCCAAGCCTTTCTGTAGAAAGTAGAAAGTTAAAACTAAAGACCAATAGAGAATTCAGTCATTTACCACAGACACAACTTTTACAGCGCCACATTTTGTCATGTTACGACCCACTGCAGTGTAGTTTGTTAGGATTATTTTGTACTGATCCAACACAAAAGATCATAATATGTTAAAAGTTTGCAGACTATTTGCTCATTCTTCTCTGCTAGCTAGTGCAAGCTCAGTCAGATTTAAAAGTCTGTGTTTTTCTGGTGCCAGAGGTAGACTGACTGCCATTAGGTACAGAGATGCATCCACCAAGGCCACATTGCAGATTTGACTGAAGTCTTAAAGTCTGGAATTTGGACTGGGCCATTCTAACATATGAATCTACTTTGATTTAACTCTTGCGTTGTAGTTCTGGGTGTCGCTGGATGGTCAACCTTGTTGCCAGTCTCAAGTCTTGTGTCTTTAATGGGTTTTCTTCCCAAATCACCTTGTGTTTAGCGACATCCATCTTCTTATAAAGGCTGACCTGCTTTCCTGTCCCTGCTGAAGAAAAGTATGCACACAGCATGATGCTGTCACCCCCATCACGGGATGAATATTTTTTATCTGGGCTAAAAAAAAAGGTCCAGTTTTGTCTTGTCTGACCAGATCACCCTCGTCCACTTGTTTGCTGGAACTCCTACATGGATTGTGGTAAACTGCAAAAGGAACCTCTTGAGGACAAAACCTTTTTTCCAACTCTTCCATTAAAGCCAGATTCTCCCACCTGAGCCACGGATCTCCGCTGCTCCTCCAGAGTCACCATGGCTCTCTTGGCCATGCATTAATTGTGCCAACATTTGAAGGCATTTGATTTCTATCCTATTTATTTAGAGGTATCAGAGTGAATCGGGATGAATCTGTGCCCACTTTTTCAGACAAATGTGTTTGTCAAGAAAATTAAGATAATGTATGATTACACATGAACTTAAGATTTATGCACGTTTCTATCAGAGAAAATCCTGTAACAAAACACTGATGTGAATGGTTCTAACGTGACAAAATGGGAAAAAGTTCAAGGGATAGACAGAAGGAGTTCAGTGTGGGCATATATTATGCAAGAAGGAGTCCAACCACAACAGAACCCCCGCAACATTATTATCAAGCTTGGCGTAATCTTTAACCTAAAAGGTCCCACCTCTGTGACGTCGTGATCCCCTGTCCGTAACAGTTTCTTGATTTTTCTGAGCGCTTTGTTTCTCTTCCGTAAAACCCTCAGAGGATTGAACCCAACCTGGAACACAGTTGTAACATCACGCTCGGCCCTTTCTTTGATTCCCAGATAAGCGATCAAGGCAGCAGTGGTGGCGGGATTTCATACATACAGCTTCTACTAGCTTGTTCCTGAAGAACTCAATGTTGGCAAAGAAGAGTGGCGAAGGTATCCGGAAGATTTTCACTCCCTTTGGTTCAAATATCTGGGGAGGGATGGACGGAGAGGATTCAGCATCTACGGCCATTGTGGGGTTTACTCATCCTTCACCAACTCACCTGCAGGAAATCCTTCTGATCTTTGTACAGGTCGGTCCCCGGGATGTTAGCCAGGACGGAGCAGCGGGGGCTAAAGAGAGACAGCAGTTGTTTAAAATTCTGCTCTTTGATCACATGGAAGACAACTAATCCTACAATTAGTGATACATTGCCTTCAGGATCCAAATCTTCTAAGATTTTTTCAAACTTTACTAGTTTCAGTCTTATCAGGATTTTTTGATAAGCCCACAGGTTTTGTAAAGGGAAATGTGGGATTTGTATTCAGTCCCCTTTATTCTAACGCCCCTAAATAAAGTCCAGGGCAACCATCAGCCTTCAGAAACGGATCGATAAATGTGCATCAGATGTGACAAGCAGTTAGAGACACGTCATTCTCCGTCCACTGCAGAATAACGCACTACTTTGCACTGGTCTGTGTTTGTGATGTGGCCCAATGTTAAAAAAGTTCACTGGGGTTCTGCAGGGGTGCTGCGTTAGTTTAAATATTTCAAAACATTCTCAAATTCCCATTCATGAATTTGAAAGGATTTTGGCTCCGCCCTCCTTTGCGTGACTTGGTTTATGCTAGCTCAGGAAAACCACATGTCCATTCCGCCCCGGCTGTTTTTGGGCCATCAGCTCGGTCTGTAAAAGCGATAAATCGACGGGAAACATTCTGCCAAAAGGTGTGAGGAGCAGAAGCTGTTATAGATCCTTTAAATCTGACAAAGAGTTGGTTAAACATGTAATGATAACAGCTCTCGCTGTGATTCTGTGTCTCTGCTGCGAAAAGTTTATGTAACTCCCTCTCTCTGTGCTGCTCTGGCAATTATCCCGATTACCTGCACCTGTGACTACACCTGTGTGGAGCACTAGATACACCTGGCTCCTCCAGTGTGCAGACGCCAAATTCTCCCAAATCTTTGTATGAGTGACTGTTTATTTACCGGACCCCCGCCTGTTTGCCTTGCCCATGTCGGACTCTCCTGTTGGTTCTCAGTTTCTGGACATCAATCTGTGTTTGTTAGCTGACTCAGCGTCTCTGACCCTGTGGATCAAGACCCGGGACCGGACTCTGTTAAATTTCCCCTTTGTTACCTCTGCTTCCCTCTGTATTCCCGTGCATGACCCTGTACTGTCCCTGGATCTTCTCCCCAGCAATAATTCGTGTAAGGACCCAGATCATCCTGGAACCACTGCTTAGATTCTGGGCCACTCTCTGTATTCAAGAGAAGTTGGTCGCTATATTACAGCGTTCCACAATCCCCACTGTTAAACTTGAAGCCACTAAACTTACCCTCTTCCTTACAGTGGTTCCTGAGTCCGTTCCAGAAGTTTCCCACACCGGCCGCCTGTTTAAATACATCTTTTAAATCCGCTCTGTCTGGCTGATTTACCGGGTCCAAATCACGGTTCATTAAAAAAGATGGTTCAGAGCTGCAGTCCCTGATCAGGATGTTCTGAAAACTATGTGTGTTATTGCGTTAACAGTTATGAAGGATAATGCATGCATGTGTGATGAATTAGTTGGCTCATGGTTCTCATGAATAATTTGACTATACTTCAGTTCCTAAGCTAAGACTGCTATCGTGAACTACACATGTCAGTTAACTAAAAGCTGTAATTTGATACAATGTGTCAAATGGTTAGCTTTATGTTTTATTTTATTTATTTTTTTAATATTCCTTTCTAAAAGAAAAAAAAGGGGAGGGGTAATCTGAAATATCAGTTTAGAATTACAAGGAGCTAATGTTTCAAAGATTATGGAACGTGTGTGATCTGTTACTGTAACAAGAGGAACACTTAAACAGGACTTGTAACTCCAAGTCAATAAAACTTCTGTGAAATCAAGCTGTCCACTTAAGAAGCAGCACTGACTGACAACCAGTTTCACTGCTGTTGTGCTGATGGAATAGACAGTAGGTGGAAACTAGAGGTAGTTAGCAAGACCCCCCAATAAAGGAGAGGTTCTGCAGGTGGTGACCACAGACCACTTCTCAGTTCCTCTGCTTTCTGCCTGATGTTTTAGTCACTTTGAATGCTGGCGGTGCTTTCCCTCTAGTGGTAGCATGAGACGGAGTCTACAACCCACACAAGTGGCTCAGGTAGTGCAGCTCATCCAGGATGGCACGTCGATGAGAGCTGTGGGAAGAAGGTTTGCTGTCTGTCAGCGTAGTGTCCAGAGCATGGAGGTGCTACCAGGAGACAGGTCAGTACATCAGGAGAGGTGGAGGAGTCTGTAGGAGGACAACAACCATGTAGCAGGACCGCTACCTCCACCTTTGTACAAGGAGGAACAGGAGGAGCACTGCCAGAGCCCTGCAGAATGACCTCCAGCAGGACACAAATGTGCATGTGTCTGCTCAAACGATCAGAAACAGACTCCATGAGGGTGGTATGAGGTCCCGAAGTCCACATGCATTTGCCAAGAGAACACTAAGATTGGCAAATTCACCACTGGTGCCTTGTGTTCTTCACTGATGAAAGCAGGGTCACACTGAGCACATGAGTCTGGAGACACCGTGGAGAACATTCTACTGCCTGCAACATCCTCCAGCATGACCGGTCTGGCAGTGGGTCAGTAATGGTGTGAGGTGGCATTTCTTTGGGGGGCTGCACAACCCTCCATGTGCTCCCCAGAGGTAGTCTGACTGCCATGAGGTACAGAGAGGAGATCCACCAAGGCCACGTTGCACCACAGACTGTCCAGGAGTTGGCAGAGGCATTAGTCCAGGTCTGGGAGGAGATCCCTCAGGAGACCCTCCACCACCTCACCAGGAGCTGCCCAGGCGTTGTAGGGAGGTCATACAGCCATGTGTAGGTCACACACGCTACTCAGCCTAATTTTTGTATAAAAGGACATTACATCAAAGTTGGGTCCGACTGCAGTGTGTTTTTCCACTATAATTTTGACTGTGGCTTCAAATCCAGACCTCAATTGGTTAATACATTTTATTTGATCATTTTTGTGTGATTTTGTTGTCAGCACATTCAACTATGTAAAGACTAAAGTATTTAATAAGAATATTTCATTCATGCAGATCTAGGATGTTATTTTAGTGTTCTTATTTTTTGAGCAGTATATTTTGAGAGTTAAAAATTGTAATGGTAATAATAGTAATAGTAATAATAATTGTATTCTACTGTGTTCATTTGACTAGTTCCATAATGTTATTGCTTGGCCTGGTTGAAATACATTCAATTAAAACTAATCCTACTAAAATTTCCTGCAATTATGACAGTGTAGGATTATGACTGCTCAAAAATATGTGATAAACTTTAACAATATGGTAAAGCTATAAAATGGAATTACAGAAGAAATAGCAATGGAGCCCTGCAGCTTTGCAGTGACGTCTCCTTCTGCTCTCGTGTATTCCTATCTCTCTGATTCTTTACCACTGTTTCTTTTTTGTTCATGTCAGATGTCTGTTATTATTACAATTGAGCCCTGAAGACAACAGTTAGAAGCTCTATGCCCAAGCCCACAGCCAGACCAAGATCCAGACCAAGCAGGATGGCGCCCAGGCACGTTCCCATCCACACCACCTGCACACAGACCGCAAAAGTCCAATTCATGAAAACGATCACATACAGTGCAGAGAAAAAGCATTGGGCCCCCCTCACAGATTTTCTCTGATTTAGTTTTTCCTGTCACCCTATCACCCAATCACATAAAAAAAATCACATCGGATGTGGATAATCTGAGTAACAAAAAGCAGTTTTCTAAATGATAAAACCTGACCCAGTGTAAAAACAGAATTGCCAGTTTCTTTAAATCATGACTTTTTTGGGGGAATAACCTAATTTTTTTGTAAAGCTGAGTTCAGTTTTACTAGTTAAACCCTGGACTGGTGACTGTGATCTGTACTTTAAAAAGCCTTACAACAGAACTCCTCTGACAACACGAAGTAGGTCTAAAAATCTTAAAAAACAAAATGTAATTTCTAAGGCTTTGAGATTCCAGAGGACCCCAATGAAAGCCATAATCTATAAACAGAGAAAACGGGGAACAGTGGAACCGTCCCAGGACTGGCCTCCAGAAAATCGAACCAAGACAAAATCAATGCAGAAATCTGCAAGGAGCCAAATACTTTTTCAAAGTCCTGTAAAAGATGTGCTTTTACATTTAAGCAGTGCTTAAGCACCTACACATTCTGGTTTGTCTCTCCTCCAAAGGTAGGGTATTTCTCTGAACTGCATCAGCATCCCCTTAAGGTTGACGATCACCAAGGCACCCAGAACAGACTGCCGTCAAGTAAAATAGTAGTTACAATTATTGCGCATGTTTTTCACAGGAATCAAACTACAAGAATGTTCAAAAAATGAAGACTGAAGTAAAAAGGAAATCTCAATCTCACCCTTGGGAGTGGCTCCAGCAGGAAGCCGAGGGCCACTGTTACAATCATCGCCATCATGGCTGAGATGAGCCCTGCGACCTGTATTTGTGCGATGAGTAAACCGTGAGTTGTGGCGGAAGGGGGAATGCGAAGCGGAGTGTGCACAGTTCTGGACCCGCGGTTTGGGTTGGTTTTCTGACCTGTGTTTTACCTCCAGAGCTCTCCTGCACTGCGGTCCTGGAGAGCGCCGTGCTGGCTGCAAAGGATCTGAAGGTGGCTCCGAATATGTTGCTAACCCCAAATGCAACAAGCTCCTGAGACAAAAAAAAAAACAAAAACAGGTAAGGTAATGTCCCAGTCAGCAATTTTTTAAAATCTTAGATTAACTGCGTCTTATCACCTGCTTTAATCATGTAACACATCCTATAAAAGATACTTTTAAAACCAACAGTTATGAGGGGTTTTACTCTTATTGCTACCTATAAGTGAGCAATGCGCTCCATTCCTTGGACCTAAGTCAAGCTAGCAAACTAGGACAAGCGTAAAGCTCACCTGGTTACCGTCAATGCGATAATCATGCTTGATGGCGTACACTTTGGCCACTGAAAAGGCCACAGCAAATCCTACTATGGCTACAGGAAAGGCCTCCACAGCGCTCTCCTGGAAGACTTCCACACTTGGTGGAATAGGAGACTCATACCTGAAACGTGACAGTGGTTGTTTTTAAATCTGAACAACGCCCCTAATGTAATATCAAGAGAAAAACGTACATTAGGAACTGCAAACCTACCCGCTGACCATTTTGCCAACAACTTCAACTTTAAACCTTTCTTCAAAGTTGAAGCCATAGGACACCCCACAAGCTATGATAGTCTGCATAAATGAAAGGGCACAATTTCCAATGGACGGGTTAAAGGAAATATGGTATGTAACTCTTCTTTGGCAGACTGTACCTTGGCGTTCCATGATCAGTAATGTACGAAAGACACCTGAAGGTAAAACGAAGTACAAATCATCAGAACTCACCATTATAACTTCTATGGGAATGGGAACAGGCAGCTTGGCTCTGTATCTGTCATTAAACTCCTTCACAATGAACACCACCACCATGATCAGTATGGACATCGTTAGGTCACAGATGTTGGTTGAGGTGATCTGGACGAAGATCTTTTCCAAGGTCTGTCAAGCAGGAGCACATTTAAAATAAGACATGTTTTGCACCGCTAAAGGTTTTATTACACTGATTACACCAAGGCAACGAATGAAGGTGCAATTTATTTCAAGATGTTGACGATGGAACACTAGGAAATGCTTACAACAGGACAGTAACAGGTAAAATGGCTCCGAAGTTGGACTTACAAATATTAAAGAGAGTGGGCCGTTGATTCCCGGAACACTCAAACCCAACACAAACTTGAGCTGGGACACCAGGATGTGAACAGCTGCTGCTGTGGTAAAGCCAGACACCAGAGTGTCTGAAAGGTAGACAACGATAAAGCCCACCTGCAGAACCCCCATAGCAAGCTGCATTGGGACAAATAAGCAGAGAACGGAAGGTTAGATGCAATCACTTGCATGATCCACGGAGAGAGCGTCCAGTTTACCTGGAAAATACCCATGAGGAATGTCATAGAGGAGGCCACCAGGACTCTCCGCTGATCCTGGGTCAGACCTTCAAAGTCTGTGATATTCGCATGTGGTCCATCTTCAGGGACCAGGCGGGTCACTACAGCTCCCACCATGAGGCTCAGGACAGGGAAGGAGCCTTCGGAGGGCGTTGAAAGGGGAAAGTGGAAAAAGACAAGTCACGTCTTATCTAATCTTGTCAAACTGATAAGATCTACGCACTTCCAGAGGTCTTATGCAATAAGCTCAAATGCGTGGTTCATCACTCGGGAAATGTTCAGTCAGAAAGGGAAAGTGCAGGCCCTGGTAATGCAACAGTTCTTGGTTTCGCAAACATACCCACAGATATATGCCTCGAAGTGCCAAGAAAGAAGTATGTCAGCATTGGGAAGAAGGCCGTGTAGAGGCCGTAGCTGGGAGGCAACGAGGCCAGCAGAGAGAAGGCCAGTCCTAAACAAAAACAGAAAAGAGAACATCTTAATCACACATGGCTACTACCTCTACAGATCATGCAAACACTTTTTGTTTAATTGGATCAAATTTCTGTGTCATTGAGAGCAGCCATGGGAGGAACAAAAAGGACTGCACTACGCAAAAGAGAAAAGTACCGAGCCCCGCGAGGGACATGCAAAGAAAAATGAATGTATCCCGACTTACATTTGTAAGATTCTGCAAAAGTTTTGCGAGATCCTGACTTACTTTTGCGAGATCTCACAAAACTCTTAAAGCTCCAGACTGACGTTTTTTGTGAAAGACCTGTATTTTAGGAATTTTTCTGCAACACCACAGTCTCCAGGAGCGACACGGAGGATGATTTACAACATTTCCAACAGTCAAGAGAAGTCCCAGAAGATGATATTTTGCACGTAGGCATAGTGGAATATCATTTGGAAACTATTATATTATTTCCCAGTTAGTGGACTGGGCTAAATGCAACAAATGTCTGAACAGATCTTTAACATGTCCACTGAAGATAGAGCACCTGTGGCTGAAGTATTCAAACGTGAGTTGCACAATAAATGCTTGCATGACTTTATGGACCAGCTAACGCCTGAATGATAAAATTTGTATGTTGTTAATTTGTACTTTTTTTTCTTATTTCTTTTATGTCAACAGGTTTACAAGGCTGTCCTATCTGTCATGACCAACGACTTGTGGATGATTCAGTGTTTTTCTTAACATTACTGCATACAAGTAAGTTAGCAAGACAATATTCGTTTTAAAATGTACTTTAAAAATTTGGATTGCAGATCAGAATTTGGCCATTGATTAAAACAAATGCTTTTATTTTTTATTTCACATTAATGCAATTTTTGAAACATGTTCTGGGTTGCAGGGAATATAGATGAGAGTGATTCAATGACTGCTTCTCTCAGATGCATATACAGGTTCACAGCCTGATAGGAGTCTGTTGCTGAGGCCAGATGGAAGTCAGCCATGAGGATGTTGCACAGGTCAAACACATCTGGATCACAGGGTTTGGTGACACACTAGTCTTTTGCACACTTCAACAAGTTCAACGATGCAAAAGTAGTCTGTGTGACAGGCCCGTCTGAAAAGTAGTAAATTATAGAATGAATACACTACTTTGATATTTACTTCCCTAAATACGTGTATGGTTCGTTCGTTGGATTTTCTTATTAAAAACAAAAATTGCAGAGAAATAGAAAATAACCATGTTTTCTTTTTGGTTATATTGGAGCTTTTGCTATGGCGCTCCAATTGGTATATACAAAAATCTTTATTGGACATTATTTGGGGATTATTTCAAACAATGAACACAGAATTGGAAGGCTAAAAGACAAAGAAATGAAAATAGAAAGGTGAGGCAAAAGGGAGGAGAGATGACAAAAACAGAGCAGAGGAAATAGAGAGTGAAAGCGCCTTTCCCAGCCTGGTCTTTCCTACGGTGTCTGGTTTAATGAATTTTAGCCTCGCCTGTTTTCTGACTCCTCTTCGCCTGCAAGATTAGTGTTTATGGCCAAACCTTGGATCCTGAGAACCAGCAACTGAACCTACAACTCACGGCTCATCTAAGGTTTATTGTTTTTCTTCTAGATTCTCCGCGACAGGTTGGTCCATCCAAATGTAAACAGGATTGTGCTATTACACAGCCTATGCCCATCTCTTTTAGCTCTGGCAAAATGGCAACAGCAATACAGCTGCCAGCTCTGACCATATCTGCATCAGTAATAGTTAAAACCTTTTTTTAATGGAACCGTGACAAACAAGACCTATTTATCTTGCCATCATGCACAGTGAGCAGGATGATGAAGGAAGTAAAAAAATAAATAAATAGCCACAGCTCACTTAAAAAAAACTGTGTCCAGGATAATTAGACAGTATCTACACATCAAAACCGGATTTGGTAGGCATGCCATTAAAGAGCCTCCTCTCTTGATGAGACTAAGACTAAGCTTGTTGCTAACAAGTCTTTTTAGCTTGCTGTTTGTCATTGGTCTTCTTCTGATTACCGGTCGTTGTTTCTGAGCAGGTGCCACTCGAGAAATTTGCAGTTTTCATGTAATGTTATGTTGGTTCTCCGCCGTACAGCTTTGCAGCCCACCGCCAATCATCAGGGGGTGTGAGCAGCACGTACATGAGAGCGATTGACACTGCTAACAACCAATCAGAGCCAGATGTTCCTCCTAGCTCTGATTGGATGTTTTTGTCTGGGAGCTGTGTAGTTGGTGCAACTGGCCTTAGTACCACTGAAAGGAGCCAGAGAAGTGTGATTTTCTCACAGATTATCTGTCTCTTATTTTACTGTCAGAAAATAATGATTGTTTTAACAAATATTTAACAAAATCCATTTTTACAAAAGTTACCAACTGAAGCTTTAACTGAACTAGATTATCTTCTCAGGAACTAATCATCAACTGAACGTTGAAACAAGAAACTAATTGCAAATATTAAAAGTCTGACCTAAAACAAAATAAGAGCATGACCGAACATTTACAACTAAATTGGAAGTTTGTTTTGACACATTAGCGCTACGGTGACTTTATGTGATTTTACGGCCCAAAATAAATCATAGAGATCTGCTAACCTGACAGTTGTTCGGCAGACAGTCACAGTTACCCTCTGTGTAAGCCATAAAAGGTAATGAAGCTGGCTGTACCGAGTGTGCTGTGTCCAAGTGTATTAATGGAAGGTTTAGTGGAAGGAAAAACTTTTTGGAAGAAACTAACTTTTGTCTTTTTTTAATAACCAAAAGCCACAATCATAAATATAGATAGAAATAACTTAAACTATATCCTTCTGTTAGCAATACTTCCATATAATATCAGCTTCAATTTTCAGTCGATTTATTGAAATAAATTCCCTTTTTCATTAGATTTCAATTTACTGAGATGCACACGTTTATGGTGCAATGCGGGGGAAAAAACAGTAAGCCATCAATGTTCGGATCTTATTCCTTCTAAAAAGTTTTTTTTAAGATGAATTAAAAAGGTTTTGCCTGAAATGTATCAAAAAATATTGTCTTCTCACCTTGCATGATGGCCACTAGTCCAGTGCTGATCCCAGATACCACATCACCCAGCAACCACTCTCTGACTCGGTAAATCCTCATCCAGCCAATGACAGGTAGAACAGAGAGTACTGCATTTTTGGCACGATTTGCATCACACCTGTTTGAATCAACCAAAAAAACACAGTTTTTTCAGAATTTCTTCCTCATTTGTTCTGCAGACAACTTAAAAATGAGAGCAGGAATCCTGCAGCAATAGATCACTGTGTTGGTTTCCAGTCGTCCCAGGAAAACTTACGTTAAATATTCCTTAACATGGTCCGTGAGGGCTTTGTGTTTTCTGTGAATCTTTTCATGATCTTCAGCAAGGCTGTCTTCAGAGTACACCGGTCTGGAAACCACATATTGTTTCCTTGAAGTCGCCATCCTTCAAGCGGAAGTTTCTGAATGGTCCAACTCTGGCATAAGGCAAAAGATCCTTTGAAGAACCTTTGGCCGAAGCGCCTAATCTGAAATCTGACATCAGTCTCATCATTACGATGTCTTTGTCTTAGTCCTGTTCAATGATTAACACGCAGATTTATAGTTTATTGAGTTGATGTGTGCCACCTTTTTTTCTCATTTCCTTCGTTGGTCAGTTGCTATTGTTTGAAATATGTGAATAAACTAGTTAACATTAAGTAACAGCGCATTTTTTTGGTTATAATGACTATTACTAAGAACTTTTGTCTAGATTCATCTTATGATGAATCACAACTTATGATGTTGATAATCACCCTACGTTATTTAAAAAAAGGTTTGCACTAAAGGCTGGTCAGGAATTACTTTCTAATGACTTTATATTTTATATTAACAAATGTTAACAGCTTCCAAGATTAATCCCTTTATTTAAATTGTGCTGTCATACAATTTGAGATTCTACAGGGGGCTTTTTTGGGACCATTTTATTTCTTCTATGGTGTCAGGGTAAAAAGAAAGCAAGTTTTATTTTGATTCTAGAGTTTTATAAGTCAGACAATCGTAGATCATTAATATGGACTTTATTAGGATGTACATTAAAAAAAATCTACTTTCAAATGTACAGAAGCACACTACAAATCCCAGACATTATTTATTATCAAACAAAAAACACCCCAAATACAAAAGGCCCTATATGGAAAACGAGGCTTTGACTAGAATTGTTTCTCACATCTTTGTGGAAGAAATTTTTTGTATCATTCTTTATAAAACATTGCTTCGGTGCTTGCTGTAAGGTTTCATTTTAGAATACTTTGGTTTTACAAACATTCAATGTCGACTAAATGACTGCAAGGTGCAAAACAAACAAAAATCATCACCCCACCACCACTGGGCTTTGCAGTTAATATGTTCGTTCTGAGGTACTGTGCCAGCATTTAATCAACATAGTATAGTATATTGTTTCTGGAAGTTTCACCTTTCATTCGACAGGTTTCTTCAGATTGGATGGAATAAGCTATAAACATGTTGTAGTCCATGAGTGTCCAAACCTTTCATCACATTGGTCAAAATTTGGGCTGGTCCATCTTCCAAATTCCTTGCTGTATTCAGCCAATTTTAATAAATAAATTAAAAACAGATTTCTTTTTGGCGATTTTTTCGCAGCTCTAGTGGCTTGCTTTTTAACACAGTTGGCTGACAGGAAGGGGGTGGAAGAGGGGGAGAGACATGCGGCAAAGGACCGCGGGCCGGAGTCGAGCCCGGGTCGACTGCGTCGAGGACTAAGGCCTCCGTACATGGGTCGCGCTACCCATTGCGCCACCAGCGCGCCCCCTAAAGGCAGATTTTAGCGCACCAACATCTGCATTTTAGTAAAATTTATTTGATAGTACTATTCACTATTAAATTTAAGACGATGTAAAAAGTTTGGTTGTTAGGTTGTTTGGTTGGTAGGGCAGTTCCCCTGGATTGGCAGACTGGGGTGGTGGTCCCACTATTTAAAAAGGGGGACCGGCAGGTGTGTTCCAACTACAGAGGAATCACACTCTTAAGCCTCCAAGGTAAGGTCTATTCCGGGGTTCTGGAAAGGAGGGTCCATCGGATAGTCGAATCTCGGATTCAGAAAGAGCAGTGTGGTTTTCGTCCTGGCTGTGGAATGCTGGATCAGCTCTACACCCTCAGGAGGGTGTCCTGGAGGGTGCATGGGAGTTTGCCCAACCAGTCTACATGCGTTTTGTGGATCTGGAGAAGGCAATCTACTGTGTCCCTCGGGGGATCCTGTGAGGGTACTCCAGGAGTATGGAGTACCGGGTCCTTTAACAAGGACCGTTAGGTCTCTGTATGACCGGTATCAGAGTCTGGTCTGCATTGCCAGCAGTAAGTCGGACTTGTTTCCAGTGAGAATTAGACTCCGCCAAGGTTGCCCTTTGTCACCAATTCTGTTCATAACTTTTATGGACAGAATTTCTAGGCGCAGCCAAGGTGTTGAGGGGATCCGTTTTGGTGACCTTAGGATCGCGTCTCTGCTATTCGCAGATTGCGTGGTCCTATTCGCTTCATCAGGGCGTGATCTACAGCTGTCATTGGGGAGGATGTGCTGCCCCTAGTAGAGGAGTTTAAGTGTCTTGAGGTCTTGTTCGTGAATGAGGGGAAGATGGAGCAGGAGATCGACAGGCGGATTGGTGTGGCGTCTGCTGTGTAGCGGGCGCTGTACCAATCAATCCATTGTGGTGAAGAGAGAGCTGAGCCAAAAGGCAAAGCTCTCGATTTACCGGTCGATCTACGTTCCTACCCTCATCTATGGTCATGAGCTTTGGGTCATGACCGAAGGAACAAGATCCCGGATACAAGCGGCCGAAATGAGTTTTCTCCGTAGTGTGTGTGGGCTCTCCCTTAGAGATAGTGTGAGGAGCTCAGTCATCCGGGGATGACTCAGAGTAGAGCCGCTGCTCCTCCACGTCGAGAGGAGCCAGTTGAGGTGGCTCGGGCATCTGGTCAGGATGCCTCCTGGATGCCTCCCTGGTGAGGTGTTCCGGGCACGTCCCACCGGGAGGAGGCCCAGGGGAAGACCCAGGACACGCTGGAGGGACTATGTTTCCCGGCTGGCCTGGGAACGCCTTGGGATTCCCCTGGAGGAGATGGCCCAAGTGGCTGGGGAGGGGGACGTCTAGGCCTACCTACAGAAGCTGCTTCGCCCCCACCCCGACCCCGGATAAGGGGAAGAAGATGGATGGATGGATGGATGGATGTTAAAAGTTTAAGAAAATACTTTGTGTTGTACTCAGTATTTTCACCTATAAGATTTAAACTTTTGACCAAATTGAAAAGAAAAATGTCTCCATCTGCATTTAACACCTCTGCTGGTGGACCAAATAATTATTGGGTTGCATCTGGGGGCCACACAAAATCTCTTCAGGGGCCAAAACTGGCCCTTGGTCTGCACTTTGAACAAGACTGTTTTAGTCAGAACAATTACACTAACAGGGCTATGAAGGTCACTAATTGGGTGATTGAGCACACTTTATGTTAGACTCCAATAATTTTAGAATTTTTCCTGAAATATAAAACTAAAGAACTGGAAGAAAATGTATTCACTTGAATTTGAATGATTTTTCATTCAGGTGCATTACACCTGTGTTTTCTTTACTAAAACTAATCATATAACTTGTTTCGCTTTAATTCCTTTCTCATATAACTTGTACCACTAGATTGTATTACCTATCTCCTAATGTCTATGATTCTAAATGTCTTCATTTGTTTTAAAAAATACCAACAAATATGCTAAAGAAGTTCATGACTTCATCCCTAAAAGTAATATTGATGTTATTGATGTCACATTGATGTTTCTTACCGAAACATGGTTGGATGACAATAATGATTTACCTGTACTAATTTAATCACCGCCTCCTAAGTACAGATTTTAAGCGAAAATAGAAAGCATAAGAGAGGCGGAGGTGTTGCTACAATATTTGATGATTCACTAAACTTTAAGATAGTTTTCTTTGGAAAATTTGACTTTTTTGAATATTTGGAAATTGAAATAAAAGACAATAAACAAACTCTGACACTAACTATTAAAAAATAAACATAAATAAAAAACTTACTTGAATGGGCTTTCATCTGTTATATGCATTGATTATGACTGTTTAATATTTGTGGGAGATTTCAACATCCACTCTGACAAGCCAAAAGACAGGTGCAAAAAAGCTTTGGGAGATACTTGATAACTTTGATTTAACTCAACATATCAAATCGAGGACCCATGCTGGACTTGATTATCAGCAAGGGTGTAAATATTTCCAATGTCTCTGTAATTAATGTTGGAACATTTCTCTGTCATCTTTGAAAGTACAATCTCCATCGACTCACTTAGCAAAACAGATATTGTAACAAAATGTTCTTTCACAGACATCCCCCCTCCTCATTTCAAAGCTATAACACAATGATGAGTTAGTAGATAATTTCCATTTTAAGATTTCCAAAATTATCGATTGCATTGTTCCCATTACTGAACGGATGCTTAGAACAAATCAATGCATGGATGTGCCAAAGCACTCTCCAGCAGAACAGAAGCAAAGCTGAAGTTATTATCTTTGGACCTAAAGAGGAACGAACTAGAGTCAGCACGCAACTTCAGTTATCACAACTACAAACTAGTGATCAGGCCCCGAAATCTGGGTGTAGTGATGAACTCAGACCTGAACCGTGAAGGACTCATAAAGACAGTCGCAAAGTCAGCCTTCTATCACCTGAAGAACATTTCCAGGATTTAAGGACTGATGTCCCAACGAGATTTAGAGAAACCCATTCATGTGTTTAGTCGCATTGATTACTGCAACACAGGTCTGCCCAAAAGAATCAGACAACTGCAGCTGATCCAGAATGCTGCTGCTGGTGTTCTTACTAAAACCAGGAAGATACAGCACATCACCCCAGTTCTAAAGTCCTTACACTGGCTCCCTGTAGCTCAGAGAATAGACTTTAAAATACGTCTGTTAGTCTATAAATCAATGTATGGCTTAGCACCAAAATACATTAAAGATCTGTTGTTGCTGTATCAACCCTCCAGACCACGCATATCTTCTGGTTCTGGTCTACTCTGCATACCCAGAACCAGAACCAAACATGGAGAAGTAACATTTAGCTACTATGCTCCACAAATCTGGAACAAACTTCCAGAAAACTGCAAATCAGCCAAAACAATGAGTTACTTTAAATCAAGACTGAAAACACCCGTTTAGAGCTGCTTTTGACCATAATAACAGGAACACAGACCAACATATTTAATGTTTTCACCTGATACAATTTAATGTTTGTTACCAGTCTCACAACCAGTGACTGTTTTGATGTGTTTATGTCATCATGATGTAAAGCACTTTGAACCACCTTGCTGCTGAAATGTGATATACAAACAAACTTGACTTGATTAACATTCCCTTGCCACTGAAAGCAGTTTGGTAATTGAAGTCTGATTTACCTTTTTATTCAAGTTTCCTTGAATTGTTATTGGTTTAAAAGCTACACATTTTTAAAAATTCTTACAGAGTATAGAAACATGTTCTCTCATGGACATTAAATTCTAAACTGGGGCATTCATATGCTGTAAATATTCAACCTCTTTTACTTGGACACTTCGACAGGTTGTGAAGAAGTGTAAAGCAGGGTTGACGCCCTCAAACCGGATCACATTTTATTTATACCTTTCCATAAAGAATTCCTTAACTAAATAATACAGTTTTCTTCAATGCAACCAATATATTTTGTCAAAAATGTTTCTAATTGTCATGATTTAGGGATCTCTTACTGTAAAAAATTAAAATGTAAAAAAAAATGGCAAAAATCTGCTAGTGTCCTGTGTGTTGATTGTCACGTGTTTTAGAAGATAACCGATTAAACTTCCATCATCATTCTGACAAAGCACAGTGATGAGTTAAATGTGCTACCAGGGAAAGTGATTATATTTCCATCTTGTCTTTGTTCTATCCTTATCATACTTTTAAATAATGATCAGCTCAAAAAACACCAACGAAAGTAAATTTAATAAATGTGGATTTTTAATTTTACAAACAGAAAAGTGCTGTAACAAAAACGCTGGCCAACGTATTCATTTAGATTCATTATTACAACAGAAATTGTCCACAAATTAAAGGTTTACAGTATAAAAAAACGTCATTTGGCTTTTCTAATAAAACATACAATTTTATTGAAAGATATATCATTATTTGCTATGTACAGATATATAAAAAAATAAAAACAAGCTCTTAAATTCTATGTATGAAGACATGATAAAAAAGAGTCTACATCAAATGGATATATTTACATCTGCATATTATAAACCTCACCTAAGTCCTATAATGTGTTTCTGACATAGAAACAATCACACATACATTTTCTTTTATATATATATAAACAACAACCTAATTTTAAAAACGTGGTAAATACAAGCTTAGATAAACAACAGACATGGCATATTCCAAAAGATCTTTAGGTACATTAGGTAAGAAGAAGCCAATTAGTGATCGTCAAATGCACCAATGAACTGATCGTCAGTGTGGCCACCTCTACACAAGCAGCACTTCTGGCTGTGTGCTGTAATGGAGCGTACGGGTGTGTGTCAGCACAGCGCTCAAGGGCTCAAAGCCATTTTTTGGTTAGTGAAATACACCATGTGTTGTTAATCTGGAATTTGAAAATTGCGATTTTTATTTATTATCAAAAAAAAAAAACCCTGCATTTACTCTTTTCAAATGATTTTTACAATCATTCAAAATGTGATCTCTAAAACATATTACTGCGTGAGTTAAATAGAACAATGTATGAAACATGTGATCTTCTTGTCATTTTATCTTTGCTGTTTCCTCCTATCGTTTTGCCCTCCTGGCCCTGGTTAAAACTTGGTCTCTGCATCTGGCCCTGGACCCTGCGGAACAAAACAGAAGCACATGAGAGTGGAATGAACTCAAATGCCGCATGTTGTTGTGTTAAACCAACAGATTTCAATATACAGGATTTATTGTGACAGACCAACACAAAGAGATACATAAAAAATGAAAGTGGAAGGAACATGATGAAATTTTTGACATTTTCTTTTGATATATACAATTCTGAAACTATGACAAGTATTTGCACTCGGCCACCTTGGGCTGTTTTCTAGTCCTGCCACAGATTCTCAGCTTTGTCCGTCATTCCTCAGCCTGTGATAGGTTTCATTGTCCCTAATTGAGAAAAGCATCCCACAGTTGCTTTTCTCAATTAGGGACAATTGCAGTTGGTTGCACTTGATTTTATTTGGGGGTATCAGAGTAAACAGAGCAAAATTTATGGAACACTTTTTAGATTTTGTTAGAAAAAAATAGATTGATAAATAAACAAGGTATGCTTTGACTTTGTTTATGAAACAAGTCACATAGCTGCTGAGGAGAAAAGGTCATAAGAGGTCATAAAAGCAGCATGTTTTATTTCTTTGGAACGGCGGTTTATGTGTTTTGCCCTTGACCTGTGTAAAGATAAATGAAATGAAACAAGTTAAATATTTTCCAAAACTCAAACATAAATGTGTGTTGAGTGGAGAATGACCCAACTGTACGGGGTTATAACAACAGTAGGAAACTTCAGCTCAAAAGATGGATCCTTACATTTTTATCCCTGATCCTCAAACTGCTGCTCGGATGGTGGACTGTCACTGTTGTTAATATCTGTGGAGAAATACAAACAGATTCATGCGGTGTGCGTTTTCATTAAACATCACAGAGGAAATCTAGCATACGCCGTTTGGAAACACAAATTTCTTCCTTTTTTCTATCTGGCAGAACCCTGTTATTGGTCTGTCAGTGAAGCTAATAGCAGCTAGCGCTAGCTTACAGGTCGGTTGTCTAGGCGGTTTCCAACTTCACTGATGCAAATACGCTTTATGTCGCTCTCAAATATTTGTGTCGTATTGTTATCTTAGCACTTAGCAATGTTACACTCACGGTCTAATTCCAGCAAGATATGGCAACTTTCATCCCCCGTTCACCCTCCCAGGTATGTTCCATGTTATTCAGCCGGTTGTGGATTCAGTTGTGTGATTGAATAAATTGCTGTACCAGATTAAATGTCAGTTTTTAGTCTTAGTTTGTGTGAAAGAAATTTTGAAATAAATGGAATTTATGGTCTGGTGCGATTTATTGAATCATTTTTTGAGTGATTCGACTTATAGTCCGAAAAATACAGTATTTGTGGACCTCTACAAGTCCTTGGGTACAATTTCCCTGTCCCTAAAGGAATTAATCCGTGCAATGTACTAGGCATTGTACTGTTCAGGAAGAAGGGAGGTTATGTGCCACAGAGATCATCATGTTTTGGTGTAAAGTGTGCGGTTCAACTCCAGGACAGTGGCAGCAGATCTTATGAGGGTGGTGGCTGAATCTGGAGAGCCAATGTCAATATCAACAGTGGAAAGTAGCCTGGACTAAAATGGACTGAAATGTGGCTAAGAAAAGAAGAAGCCATTACCCAAAGGCCACACAAAATGGTATATTTAAGTTTTAAAATGCAAACAGGGTCAAAGACCTTAATTCATGACGCTGTTTGGCCATGATGTCCATTGCCACATTTGCTGGAAAGAGTGGAAAACTTGCTAGCTTAAAAACCCCATGGAAGCAGTTTAGCACAGGGGTGGCAGCACCATGTTGTAGGGGTGTTTTGCTGCTGGAAGGCTTGGCCCACTTCACGAAATAGATGGCAGGAAATTGAAATAGAAGGAAGTACTGAAGCAACATCTCCAACATTAGCCCGGAAGTTAAAGCTTGGCTGTAAATTGGGTCTCGCAAATAGACAGTGATCTTGGGATTAGTGGCAAGTTAGATCGAAAGTTGTCTAAGGACAGCATAGTCAGTGTTTGCAGCAACCATCATAAACGAAAAGGTGTTTATGATTAAAGGTATTCTTACAAACCGGACTCAGTTACACCAGTACTGTTTTAAAGAATTGGACAAAATCCCAGCAAACTATGAAGAAAAGCTTTTAGTATTAAAAAATTGAAACACAGTCATACAGTTAAAAATTGCAAATCAAACCATAAACTAGACTTCTGACTGTAAAGAATAGCAGAAAAAAACACAACATTTCCTCATTCCTTATTCTCGCATTCAGCAAATGTAAATAATCTCTGTAATCCTAACTGAGATGAAACAGGTAATGTTTAGTTTGATTTAATGTCAGAGTCTTTCACGCTGCCCATGCAAATATCTGGTTTACGTTGCATCCCATGTGATCTGATAAGATGATTATCCTGGGCCCTTTTACCTTATCAGGGTCTGTTTTCTTTCCTGTCGACTCGGGATGTTTCTCCAAAATGTGCAGCACGGCATCATGCAGAGTTAGGAAGAACATGGAGGGCTTAACTTCTTCATCAAAGAAGCAACAGTTGTGGAGTTTCTCCAAGATGTATGCTGTTGTTCAGAAGAAATAAAACATGTGTAAAAGTTGCTTACAGAGTACAGAATGACACAGCTAAACGTACTAATCGCATTGTTGTCTCGCCTTCTATGATTTCTACTAGTCTTTTTAGAATCCACCAGTTTTAGCCTTGGTATGATTCTCTACTGCACTTGCAATATTTGCTTTTGAACTGTCAACTTGGGCATTTAAAACCTGTATGAACCCTTAATACAAAATATTATTAAACAATTTCTGGAGAGGAACTCAAATATAAACTATATAAGTAGTGGATTATTGGTCTAAGGTTTACGGTTACTCTAGTAGCTACTCTCATGTTGTTATTTTCCCATCTTGTGAGGATTGATCAACACCTGCCTTACTTGAATGTCATGTTCTCTTGTTCCTGTTTTGATGAGTTAACAGAAATGGGTGTTTGTGTCACATCAGATTTATTTTCCTGAGAAACTGGAAGTCATGAATGACTAATGTCACTATGGTGAATTTAAGAGTCAAGTTTAAAACAAAAAAGGAAGGCACTTTTGATTTTAGTAAAACAATATTTTTTTTAAACTGGGGAGTTGTTTTCCCCACTGAATAAATATACAGTACGTACAGTGTTAACGCTTTGTGAAAGTATTCACACCATATTACAATTGTGATTGTAATATTTGAATTCCAAGCACAATTGTCTCTGTACTTTATTGGGATTTCATCTGATAAGAAAACAGAAAGACGTGTTTAACTGAGAAAAGGAGAAAATTGTGTTTGATTTTCAAACGGTTAAACATTACAAATCTGTGAAATGTGCCCTCTGAGGTGTGAAGTTTATCTCTACCAAGGTTGCACACTTGAAAACGAAGAGTTTAGCTCATTATTCTTAGTCCCATGGCTCAAACTCAGTCACACTGGTTGAAGAGCATCTGTGGTGATTTTTTTTTTTTTCAGATCTTGCCACAGATTCTCATCCAGATTTACATCTGAACTTTGACTGGGCCATTCTAACACTTGAGTTTGTCTTGATCTTAACCATTGCATTTTAATTCTGGCTGAGATATTTTCTTCAACAATGGTGAACCTAATAAATTAATTCCATCCATCTTCTTGTGAATTCTGACCTGTTTCCCTGTCCCTGCCGAAGAAAAGCATCCCCCCTTCATGCTGCTGCCACGAACAATGTATCAGCCTGGGATAGTGTGATCAAGTCGACGTGTCTATCATGTAAAGCACTATGAGTTGTCTTGTTGCCGACATGTGCTATACAAATAAATTTGTCCCTCGTCTAAATGTAGAATTGTAACTAGTTTTAACTGCAGTTTCATACTTACGATCACAGGCTACTATGTAGACCTCAACTTCGACACGGATCAGTTCTTTCAGCAACTGCAAAGGAGCCGAGAAGCTTAATATAGCAGGGAAGAGCCTGGAGTAATAAGCTGTTCTTATCTTTGGAACAGAAATCACTCACAGTTTTTAGCCCCTTCAGACCGGATATATCTAGAAAGGAGACAACGGCGAAATCCAAAACCAGGCTGTGGATCTCCACACTGGGAACAACAATGTTAGCAGGAAGCCCGCAGTTCCAGTCAATGCGAGCCGGAAGGTCCTTGAAGTCAATCGGCTGGTCCAGCTCCTCTGTGTTGCTGTCCTCTTCTGATTCCTTTATGGATCCATTTGTTGCATTTAGGAACCCTTTCTGTGACAGAAAAATATAAATACCTATATAAAATATTAATCTGTATAATATGATTGAATTTGACTTTGTAAAGTGCCTTGAGATGACATGTTTCATGAATTGGCGCTATATAAATAAAATTGAATTGCATTTAATTGAATTGTGTCCATTGAACTTGGAATAATCCCAAAATAATATCCAATAAAGTTTTTGCATATATTAAGCGGAGCACAATAGTGAAAACAGTAAATCTATTGGGTTCTCTTTGGCACTGAAAAAACAATTAGTCCTACACTGCCATACAGGACATGTAAAAAATGTATAAAAAGATAAAATAAATAAATACGTTCTTCAACTTCACCTCAACAGCTAGGTGTTAAACTTGGTTGTGTTACAGCAAAATTAATGACCCCAAACACATATTAAAAGTGATTTTTGGATAGAATGCACAGTGAGGAAGCTTCTGGAACGGCATTGACCTCAGTCCTATGGAATTCAGGAAAACCACCTGTACCAATTCTACTGAGCTAAAAGCAGTCAAAGAACAAGCCAGAACCATGGCAAGTAACAAAATGTGGGTGATAGGGGTTTGGTTGCTAGTTGACATCTGAACAAATATTCACCCAGGTGAATACATAATGTATATTTGGGGTTGTCATGGGAAAATAATAGGAAACCACATTAAATATAAATTTCTTTCAAAAGAAAATTGTATGCCTATTTTTCATGTATCTTTAGAAAAGGATTTAATCACAGGTAAACAAGAAATATTAACCTTTTTGTTAACTCATTACACTCATTGCATGCATAGCTTGTTTGAACTGAACTTACAGTATTCTAATGAAATCATGATCTGGGCCTTTTGATTAGGCCCAGAACTTTCTGTTTTTTGGGTCATTGTGATGCTGCTAGGTCCAGTTCTGGGGCGGATTTTCTTTTTCTTTACAGGTGATCTCACAGGTTCCTAAAGCACCCTCAGGTACATGGGCAAATCCATGGTGGATTTAATGGTTGTGGGCTGGCCAAGTCCAAATAATAAAACTATTATTAACAATGATAGTGTAAATGCAAGGTAAGGGGTAATCCTTGTTTTGTCTCTTTCCTTATCTGACAACATCTTTGCCACAGACCGTTGTTTTTTTCTGGTAATAATGGGTCCTTCAAGTGAACTCGGCGATGGCATTTTATGGGGAGGGAGGGGCTAAGCCCTGAGTGGCAGCTATTCACATGTACGTACATGCATGCGCGGCCAGCATGCACGAACGCTATGTAAACAAGAGACTGGAGAACAACACAGAGAGATGGTGTGTGATGTCATAAAGAGTATCTAAAGAGATACCATCTGAGAGATTCATCTAAAAAGATACCTTTCGTTACTCATACAGCAATTTTTTTCAGCTCTTTCTATCTAAAATAATGAAATTTTGCTTACTGCGCCTTCAACTTTCCTTTTTTCATTATAGTTATTTCTGACCTGAGAGACTGGAGATGTGATAAGGTTTAAAACTAGAATCTGGGGCGATATAAGAAATTATGTCATTTATGTTCGAGAAAGTAAAGTAAAGTAATGTCCCTTCATTGATGCTCTACCAAGTGTAAAGTTAAAAATGTATCCTGGTCTTGATAGTTCCGTGTGAAGGGGTCAATAATGTGCCTTTGTTTTTATATGACGCTATCATGGGTTACTGGCACTGTTTTTTGTTTTTACAGAGGAAGACACAGTTACAGTCAGACCATTGTAAATCTTTATCTATACAACACAAAAACACAAGTGCTATCAGGACTACAAGCTTGTTTATGTCCCATTCACACCATTTAATCTAGATGGGAGGATTCAAACCTTGCATTGTTTAATGGAGAGTATGCCTGCACTTAGATTGATTGATGTTTACCGAAATAAGGTGGATTTGTTTTATACTGATGTTGGTTTTGTTTATTTCTTTTTTCTTTTTTTTTTTTTGCCTTTTAATAACTGGGTATGTTTTACTGTCAAAATTCCCCGGTGGATTTTATTAAAGCAAGGCGAGGTGGCAATGTAAGTGCAGAAACTGGGTTGCTCAACCTTTTATGACCCTGTGGAAAGGTTAATCTGCGGTAAAGTCTAGTGCTGTTGTTGTCACTGAACAAATAACACTTACTGATGTCCACTGCAGGTCACCCTTCTTCAGAAGTTTTCTGATCCTACTCAGGGCTTTATTCCTTTTTTTCAATACTCTCAGTGGATTAAAGCCAAGCTGCAAAGACAAGGATCATTTTTACATAATAAACACAAGTGTGTAATTTTTTTTTAGAGAACTGCATGCTGTGGTCAAGCTTACAGCTTCCACTAGTTTGTTCCTAAAGAAGTCCATGTTAGCAAAGAAGATCGGGGACGGGATTCTGAAAATCTTAACGCCCTCTGGTTCATCTATCTGTAGGAAGAGCACAATATAGAGTAAATGTATGGTAAATTACAAATACAATCAATGACCAAAAGTTGTGTGTGAGCCAGTTAATATAGTCTTTGAAATGTGAAACATTTTTTAATGTCACAACCACAAAAGAGTGTAGTCTATATGGATATTTTTGACAGACAAGTAAAACGTAGTGCATTATTCTAGAAAAGAAAGAACATGATTGTTTTTCTATTAAACTTAAAAGCATGATATGCAGATGTATTCAGCCTTTGATCTGTTATCTTTAAATCTCAGTATATGACTTTCATGCCACACTTTATGGATTTTTATATAATAAAAAAATTGGATGAGTTTGCATCTTTAAAATTTTGTGATACATTGTGTCAGCCTATCAAATAAAATGCTAGAAATATACCTTGACATTTTTTTTTCGGTTGCAAAACAACAAAATACGACACTTGCTGAAAATTTTAACTTCCCACCAAGAATGTATTTCTTATACCAGATATTCAAACACGTTCATGTTTGTTTTACTTGCGGTGAAGTGAAGAAGGCTACTTGTGGCCAACTTACACTGAAATAGTCCTTTCTGTCTTTGTAAATATCTGTCCCCTTAATATTGGCCAGCACACTGCAGCGAGGGCTGAAAAAAGAAGCACAATAAACATTTAACACTAATACTTGCTAAATCTACTAGTTAGCAACTGTGTATGATTGTGTTGATAATGCTAACATAACCCTTTTCACTTGATATATTACATATTATTAATGCTAACTGAAGTATAGGAAGTGTTTAATGTCAAATACTTTAGTTGGTATATTAGCATGATAACGTAAGAGAAAGTGTTGGGAAATCCACAGACAGTTTTTATTACCATATTTTTCGGACTCTAAGGCACACTTAAAATCCTTAAATCTTTCTCAAAAATGGATGGTGCGCCTCATAATCCGGTGCGCCTTATATATAATTAAAGTTGTGCTTACTGATCGATTTTATATGGTACAATGTGCTCAAAAATCTGTTAAAATGTGTGAGTACGACTTTGGTCAGTAACAAAGCCGCTCCACTCAATGGTTATTCGGAGAATTACGGTACGTGTCACTACCTGATTCGACCCCTGAGCTGTCTACAAGACTGCCTGACTGTAATGTCAAACACAGAAGTGGATTCATGTAAGGCAGGCCTCGCCCGGAGTATGCGCTCGCAACAATAAACCAAGTAAGGTAATTCTATATGAAAGGTCAGTGTATTTTGACTTTATGTTAGAAACAGGGCAATGTCGTCCAACTACTCTGTCCTCCCGACAGAGACGGATGGTTCTACCTCTCAGGAGAGGCCTGTGTAAGGTGACCAGATTTGATATCTCTAAAGTAAACCGGAGACATCTCTGATTTTGTTAAGTGCAGAATCTCTGCCTGGGGGTTGGTTTGGTTTGTTTGAACTGCAACGCCGACGAGGGGCGGGGAAGGTGTGTTCGGCAAAGCTGTTCTACATCAGACCGCGGCAGGACTGGGTAAATATCTCTTGTTAAACATTTTTAATTCATCATGGTATACTTTCTCGGCTGGCCTGGTAAAGCATTGGGATTCCCCCGAAGGAGCTGGCTGAACTGGCTGGGGAGAGGGACGTCTGGGCCTCCCTACTGATGCTGCTACCCCCACGACCCGACCCCAGATAAGCGGAGACGATGGATGGATGGATGGTACACTGAAATTGGGAGCAATTCCGGGGACAGCTTTTGACAGGGACAGGTCATCCAAAACGGGGTCTGTCCCCAGAAATTGGAGATGTCTGGTCACCCTAACGGAGGGACGGAGTGATATTACACACGTGGGAAGTATATGTAATGCGCATTTTAATCCGGTGCACTTTATATGTGGCCAAAGAGACAAATAGACACGTTAACTCACAGTGCGCTTTATAATCCGGTGATCCTTATAGTCCGAAAAATACTGTAGTATTTAGACATAGATTCTACATTTCTAGGAGTAATTCTAAGCTAGGACACAAAAACTAATGTGTACTGTTGCATTAAGGAAGAGACAGTGGCCGCATACTAACAACTGAACCCTGAGGACGACGCAGATAAGCTCCACACCAAGACCTACAGCCAATCCAAGGTCCAGCCCCAGCACGATGGCTGCAAAACAAGTGACCACCCACACAACCTACAAATAGCAAGAAAAAGTAGCTGCTTTTGTTAAATGGATTATTGTTATTTACCTTTTTAGTTTACATTAGTTGGTCAAATTTATTTGTCAAGATGTTCTTAAGCATTACTCAATTGCAAAAAAATATCTTACACAATCGGGTCTGTCTCTCCTCCACAGGTAAGGGATTTCCCTGAACTGCATCAGCATGCCCTTTAGGTTGATGATGACCACGGCACCCAGCACAGACTGTCCAATCACGTTGATAAGAGGCACATTCAAAAAGCTGATTCTTAGGCATTACCAGAGTTTTAGCAGAGACTAAGATAAGACCGTAGTTAACTTACCTTTGGTAAAGGCTCTAGAAGATATCCAATAGCCAAAGTGACAATCATTACTATAATAGCTGAAATTAAACCAGCAACCTGAAATAAGAAAAAAGATTAGACTGGGAAAATCACACAGCCGAGATGATCCAAAACATGCATTTATTTAGATGTCAATACACCAGAAAAAAGTGAATACGTTTTAAGGATTAGGTCCTTAATGTTATAATTGTTATCCACAATATATGTTAAACACTGGAGAAAAACATGGATATTTTGCATGAAAATTAAGTTGTCTAAAGTCTTTGTTGTGTAACTGTGAAAAAAAAAACTTTATATGACTCTTAATGTAGTTTGCTTGCAGTTTGGAACAAAGTCAAACCTTTGCAAGGGTTTTTAAACAGAAATTCAATCTGGATAGACTCACACAGACAAAAAGAGGCAGTTAGAGAGATTTATTGACATAAATTATAAAAGTTCTTTGGCGCTCGGATTTCGGCAGAAGTGGTGAAAGCCGCGAATGTCTATGAGTTTGGATGTTCATTTTAGGATTAGGATTAGTGAAGTCTTCCCCCCAGGGTCCAGTTACTGGTAGTGCAGGCTGCGCAAACAGAATAACCTCCAGGAAGGCAATTTTTAGTTTTTCTTACTTGTTATTCTTTTGTCTTATTTTTGGGTGGGGTGTTTCTTTTTGTATTTTGTTGTAATCATGTGAATATTGCATTATTTAAAGGCAATAACAAAAATACAGAAAGAAATGGTTAAATTGCATTTCGATGGACGCTTTGACTGCTCTGACCATGCACAATGAATACCCATCCATCCATTTTCTGACCCTCTTAATCCCTCATGGGGTTGCTGGTGCCTATCTCCAGCGTTCACTGGGCGAGAGGCGGGGTACACCCTAGGCCAGGTCGCCAGTCTGTCGCAGGGCAACACAGAGACAGACAGGACAAACAACCATTCTCACACACACTCACACCTAAGGACAATTTAGAGAAGCCAATTAACCGTAACAGTAATGTTTTTTGGACTGTGGGAGGAAGCCGGAGTACCCGGAGAGAACCCACGCATGCACAGAGACATACAAACTCCATACAGAAAGACCCAGGTTTGGATTTGAACCCTGTACCTTCTTGTTGCAAGGCAACAGTGCTACCCACTGCTCCACTGTGCAGCCCAGCGCAATGAATACGTCACAGCAAAAATTTTAATTCATTTGAATATTTGATATTCTCTGTACTTAACTGAGCACTCCAACCATGTTGATTACAAAATGGATCTGTTTGCAGTCTTGTGTCACCTACAGCTATGTTTTTGAAAGAAATAAACATTGTGGCTACCATAACAACAAGATCTTCTCTCGTCTTTGATGGGTCCACCAGAGGGCGTATTGACAGTAAAAATACGTAACAGCTGAATAGGTTTAATAAACAATTTTCTACTACAAAATATTTTTAGTACAAAATAATAATAGCTGTTATCAAGGGAATTACAGCATGTCGTAGAAAAGGATGGAAATTATTTTTTTCCCAGTCCTTTTTAAACTAATAAAATATATTTAATGGCGAACCGGACGTTATTGTGTTCGCGCATGCGCAAATGAGCTTATGGTACAGATCATGATACCAGTACAGATCAGTAGTGACAAGATCTTGACGCGATTGGCTGGTGCACGGATACTTGACGAGTCAATCAGGGGAAGCAGATGTGCTGACGGGGGTGAGTCTTCCAGCTTGAACTTTCGCTTAAACTTAATTTCTTATAAAGTGCTGAGACAGTTTATGGGGTTCTTTAAAGGGAATGTATTATCGACAGAAAACTGAAAGCCTTGAAAATATGCACTAGAAATGAATCCCAATGGGGGTTTCCATTGATTTTCCAAGTGGCTATGTAAGTCTAAGGCACACAACTATATCAACCATATATGTACGTTGAGGTTGTGTCTGTAATAACGCTGTCTTGAAGCCTGCCACTCTCTATGGCTGTACAGAAATGATCAGTCCAGTCTTTAACAATAGATATCTTGTGCATAGGAATGTGTCAAATAGAAGCTTTTCTATTTGACAAAAAAATAGGTCTGCTGGTCATTCGTGAAAAAGTATATAAGAGCACTTTGCCATCAAAAACATCTAAGCTGGAAATATGGGTGAACTCACAGGTAGAAAGTACATATTTCTTTTCACTTATCAGTAACAGTCTCCTGAAAAAACATACTTTTGTGGCATTATGAAACAATTGAAAGATTTAAGGGAAACAACAACCCAAAACTAGGTGATTTTGGGTTGTGAGGACATAACGCCGTTCCTGTCATGGCTACATCAGACAGCCCAAGAGGGTAGTCAACAGCAAGACCCTAAGGCTGCTGCAAGAGTTGAAAAGAAAATATTTTACTTATAATTAGCTGTACCAGCATTATTTTTTCTCTGTGTTGTGTGTAGCACTGGTTTTGTAAGACTTTTAAGGGACAAATGACATCTTGTTGTGATAAACATGAATGTGGATGGACTTGAAGAGTTTGACTATTGTGACTGTGCCCTCGGAATAGTGTTTTTTAGATTACTATAGTGTAGCTAAACCCTTAGGCGTAAAGCAGACACTAATTATGTGGAAAATAGTGAGACTTGCACAAATGCTCCATGGCTTTCTAACATTTTCAATTCTGATGGCAGTTGTTTTTGGAGATACGGTAGGATTGCAACCTCGCCTACAAGCTGAATTCTCGTGGTATTTGTGTATTCACAATCACACAAGAATCCATCTTGTCCTGCTCCCAACTCAATCGTTTGGGCCCAAACCAAAAACTGTTTGGGCCCACCTAGGGTCTGCCTACCAAACCAACCTTTGGTAGGCGGGCACTAAGTGTCGCTTTGCCCAATCAGCTTGGAAAATTTTGCTGAATGTTCCTCCTTTCCCCGAACGGATTCAATGGGACCAGACCCAGATTGATAATGTGCAGAACCGAGAGTGCTACCCAACCCTACTCAATCTGGCTTGCCTGGTTGAGTAGGGTTGAAGTTGTGTATAAATTCAACAGCTCACTTAATCAGGTTGTCTAAAATGTGCTCTCTTATCAATTTCTAATACTCACATCTTTCTGTAACGCATTTTAAATAGTTACGGTTTGATGAAACAATACAACTTTTAAACCTTTTGCCATGATCAAATGTTAAGGTTACCTGAGTTTTTCCTCCGGTACTTTCTTGTACTGCACTCCTGGAAAGAGCTGTGCTTGCAGCAAAAGCCTTGAAGGATGCTCCAAAAATGTTGCTTACTCCAAAGGCTATCAGCTCCTATAGCCAGGTCAGAGAGAAAGCATGCCTTAGTAAAGAGTGACACATCACAAGTAAACTGAATGTTTATCTTCTTGCCAGTGTCCCATACCTGGTTCCCGTCAATTGTGTAATCATGTTTTATAGAATAGACTTTTGCCACTGAGAAGGCCACAGCAAAGCCCACTATAGCCATGGGAAAAGCTTCCATTGCTGTTTCTTGGAAGATGCGCAGGTCTGGGGCAACTGGAGGCTCGTATCTGAAGCAGCACAGAAACCGTCAGACAAATTAAATCTATATGCATGCTTTTTTTTTTATTTTTATTTTTATCTGACATATGTTTCAAAATGCTAGCCTAAAAAGTCTTTTGCATTTTCCATACCGTGCCAGGGTTTTAGCCAGTCAAAGTAAAAGCAAGAACGTTTCTACTATAGTTTCCTCTTACCCTCTTGGAATTTGGCCAACAACGTCAATGCCGTATCTTGTCTTGAAGTCAAACCCATAAGAAACTCCACAAGCAATAACAGTCTGAAGAAGATATTGGGAACACTGAGTAATTACCAACAAATGGTGTCATTACAGTAATACACATGAAGTGAGTTTCCCCATTAAGGGGCAAAATATAGGTTGTTCTATTCTAATTATGCGCATCTGTTTTAAATTTGTATTTCCAATTTTGAAACATAGTCAGAAACCTATAATGTGTATTTTGTAGCTCCAAATCTTAAAATTCAAGACTCTTACTAATGTACCATTCAGATAAGAGGCAAAATATACCATATGTTATCCTATATCACTTTTTTTTACAGGTTTAAAATTAATCATAACTAAAATCTTTGTTATCAGTATGTCTATTTGATAAGAAAAAAAGCCTTCACCGCCTCTTGCTTTCGCGAATAAGTGCTATGGATGTGTGAAATAGTTATATGGAAGACGTTTCACAACGCTTGCTCACCATGATAACCTCTATCGGGATGGGCACAGGCAGCTTGGATTTGAATCTGTCGTTTAGCTCTTTCACAAGGAACACGACCACCATGATCACGAGAGAGATCACAATGTCGCAGACGTTGCTGGAAGTGATCTTGTTAAAAATGATCTCCAGTGTCTGAAAAAAAACAAAAAGAAGTTCAACAGGTAAATGGCCTCGCTGCTTAATCTCTATGATAAGGTGAGAAAATGGCAGAACAATCTGTTATTACATATATGAGGGAAAGTGGTCCACTGATGCCAGGCACCTGGAGCCCCAACACAAACTTTAACTGAGAAACCAGGATATGGATGGCAGCAGCTGTGGTGAAACCGGAGACCAGGGTATCGGACAGATACATGACAACAAAGCCCACCTGTAGTATTCCCATTGCCAGCTGGAAAACAAAAATAAATCACTGTGATTTTTTTTTTTTTGAAAGAGCATTAGAGATGTTTGAAACATTATCAAAGAAATTCCTGATATCACATTTTATACATTTTACCTCACAACTTAAATTTTTAGGTATGCCAATCTCCACAGATCAAATTGAACAACATACACAAAGTAATTCTGTTAAAGAGTGAGATTTGTTCCTGTTTACTCAATAACGCAGTTGCTAACGTTAATAGTGTGTAAAACCTTAAACTCGTTTGCGCACCTCATTTACTTTGGTTAAGTTCAAACTCTAGCACGTCTAGGCATTTTAGTTTCTATACCTAAGAGGAATGGTAGAGGGCGCAGCGTAGCCACCAATCCCCTTCACTGCAGGAACAAGGGACCTTTGGCAGGGACCCAGGGTCACTTGGTTATAGACACAAGAACCTATCTCAGTGTATTTGTACAATGCCAGTTGCTAGCTAAGCCATGCAAATGGCCAGCCAGGACAATACATGGTTTCGCGAATAAGTGCTATGGATGTGTGACAAACAGCTGAGGTCAAATAAACATCCAACTTTTATTTGCCACTGTGGCTGCTCTTATCACTGATCAGATCAGTCGCTTCCTTCAGAAAGGATAAAGCCTCTGCCAAGTCTGAATCTCGGCTTGTTTACACTGTAATAAAGGTGTTAGGGATTAAAAGAACAACCATTGTTCCAATTGATTTATTTATGAAAATGTAAATAAATCCCTGTAAACAGGCCTCTGTTTTCCCTGCCAGTCGTTTTCCACGACACAGTGTGCAGTAGATATTAACGGAGTGAACTTGAAAGGTGAAAGTAAGCTTTTCGACCTGCATGATACCAACGAGGAAGGTCAGAGAGGAGGCCACCAGCACTCTCTGTTCGTCTCTTGTCAGACCTTCCCACCCCGTGATGTTGGCAGCTGGCCCTTCGTCAGGCACAAGCCTAGTTACCACCGAGCCAATCATCAGGCACAAGACTGGGAAAGGACCTGCAGAAAAAAAAAAAGTACAGGCAAGCATTGGAAGGCATCTGTGTCAGCCTTGTGAGATGTTGATATTGATAATGACTATTTCTTCTAAGATGGCATGGCCCAAGCAAAGAGCAAATTCAGAGGCTCCTGTTTGACCTCAACTGTTCTCTATCTTTCCTTGTACTTTGGACATGTATTTTTTATTTTTTTTTGTGTGTTTTTTTATGTAATTGTCTTTGGTGCTTTTGGTTGTACCAACAATGGAGCTGACAATTTTGCACATACTATCACTCGAGTCTGAATTGGCTACAGTTCTATCCAACTGCTCTCATTCCCACAATGCCACTGTGCCGTCTCCCCACAAGTTGCCCGATGTTCACCATGAGCTGAGAAGAAAGAGACGCAGGGGAGGAGACGGTAAAGACCCGCCATCCTGTCAGTCGTCTTGAGAAATGTAAGATCTCTGCCCAACAAGCAGGATATCCTGGCAGCCCTTACCCAGCATCAGACGGACTATCAGGACTACGGCTTGATTCTGTAGACATGACTAAACATGATCACTCCGTTAGATGGGTGGCTTTCATCTAGTCTGAGCAGATGAAGGAAGGAGAGCAGTAGGAGGATAGATGATAGATGTTGGAACTCTTTGTATACTTAGCAATCACAGAGACACTAACTCTAACCCAGATTTTAATCATCTCTGTCCGTCCTAAAGGGAGGTATTTTAATCAGCTTGTCTCCCTTCTTATAACCTGGTTCATCTCCAGCCTGCACAGTGATGAGATGATTTAAGGAGATGAGATGATTTAAGGAGAATGAACACAACTCCACTGTGTTGGAAGAGCTCTCTCTGCTCCTCATAGGACCTTGACAGCATGGCAGCATGCATCAGAGACTACACATACTTTTGCGTGGAGAACATACAGTTCCTTCCAGGATGGTACAACATTTTTCCGAACAACAAGCCCCGGATCAATCCTGAACTCAAGGCTCTCCTTTAAGGCGAAGAAGAGTGTCTTTAGATCAGTAAATAAGGAGCAAATAAAAGCTGTACACAAAGGGCTGCGGAGGAAGATCAAGGATGGGTAGAAGATATACAGGAAGAAGATAAGAAAGATAAGATAAATGTTTATTGTCATTGCACCAACACACAAGTGCCACAACGAAACTGGTCTACTGACCCGCTTAAGGAGCGCAGGCAGCTGCTATATCAAAAATTATGTTTAAAATAAGATAAATAGTGCATAAATAATCCAGCATTGGAACATAAACAAAATCCAAATTAGAATCATCCTTATACGGCCAGGATTGTGAGCACAACTAAGGAAGTTGACTTTGTTTGTAGAGCTCACAGCGTACAGTATTTTTTTGGTATACGCATATAAACACTATGTTATTTTTTGCTTTTTTTGTGTAAAGAAAAGGGGGCAGTGACTTGTAAAAGTGCAACACTTTTATTTTCTTTCACAGCAGTGTAGAAGACTGATCAGACTGTAAAGTGTTCATTGCGCTCATCAGAGGGACAGACTGGGGGAAGAAACGATCTTTGTGGTGGCTAATTTTTTGCAAATAGCGCTCTGTAGTAGCAACCTAAGGACAAAAGACTACATAGTTACACAAAATGACTCTTTATGTATGTTATGTACATTGAACATCAACTTTAACAAAGTGAGACATTGATCAGAAGATGAAGGCTCAGCTGCAGAAGAAAAACATTCTGTAAATCTGTTCAGGTCACAAACCGAACTCCCAAGCTGTGAGGGATAGAAAATGAGTGAAATTGTTCAACAGGTTTGACACCCGGCCCCTACCCCAGCCCAGTCATCCCTGCTGCAACAGCCTCTATCTTTAACCCCTCCCTTCTGCACATAAACAGAAAAACACATCCCTCAGTCATCTCTTACTCCATCTGTTTCCAAATATATGCAATTCATGCAATCCTCCAAACACACATCCCTCACTCTCTCCAGGTTCACCAACCGTGCTCCTTTCAACACTCCAGGTAAGGAAGGAGCTGCTAAAACTTGAGGCTCAAAATCATGAAGGTGCGAATGGTCTCAGCTCCAGAGTCTTATAGGTGCTGCTCAGACCCAACCGTGTAGCAATATGCAAATCATCTTCAACATGACGTGACGCTGATGACCTTAGGTCATCTGGTCTTCATCCGACAACCCCTCCAGGGTTATCTGATGAACACCACAACCATGGTTTTAAATTGTCATAAGACAACAGTTCTCCATATTTCTCTAAACCCCTTTGTGGTTTTGGGGGATTGTTTGGTGCTTTAGATATTTCCAAAACATTTGGTGTTCTAACAAGCTACGTACAATTAAATGTTTTTCTTTTTTATTTCCACTGCTCATCAAAATACTGAACTATCATTAGAAATACGGGTTTCTTTTTGTGGGGGCGAAATAAAGTGGCCATTTTGAAAGGATGGAATTTTAAAAGAGACAAGAAAAACCTTTGTTCAAGACTACATTGAAAGTCTGCACAGAAGAACAGGGTCCGTTGGTGGAAAATAGGGCAGAACGGGAGGTAGCTCAGTGGCGTAGGAATAGGGGGGGCAAGGGGGGCATGTGCCCCCTCACTTTTTGGACAGGGGGGGCAAAAGGTATGTTTTGCCCCCCCACTTTTGAGATAAAATTAAATTTTAACTTTTTCCATTATTTTGATAAATACAACAATAAGAAAGCTATCAATATCAGTATAAGTATTTGGCTACCTAATTAATTGATAGTGTTACTGTCATTGAATTCAATTCTTATTATTAATTAATTTGTTTTCTCTTAATTCAATTTTTAATTACTTGAAGTCTACTGGTTATTTCATTATCTTTTTAATGTTCAAAATCATTATTATTATTTTGTTTAATATGGGTTAAGCTTCAGTACTCTTAGTATGTGTAAATTGTTTACATCTTGTATGACTATGTACTGTTTACTGGGATCTAGTTAATAAGTAACATGTGTGGGCATCTTCTCGGTATCCAACTTTTATGAGTCTGTCCACTTAATGACCTCTTGACTCATGCGCTATAGTCACTTCCTTTAAAACCGTTAAGACAAAGAAGACAAGATTTAAACCAAGACCTAGGATAACCTGAATTTTTACAAGAACCCACCGATTCCCAGCGTAGTAAGTTATATTACTTTTATTATCAATAATTGCACATTTGCTATGTCAAAACCATTTTAACTCTGAAATCAAATATTAGTAACTTGAAAGGGGAAGTCCGGTCAAGAAGGAAAAATCAGGGGATCATTAGCTATACCTAAAAAACTAATACGTTTGTGGTTATTTAATAAATTTTGCGTTAATCAATAAGAAAAAAAAAGCATAAATTGTTGTCTGGATCACTGCGTATGGGGGGTGGTCATTACTGACCCCAATGAATGATGAACTTGATTTGAAAAAAGTAGCCATAGACTTAGCCAATCAATAATGACCATCGCCTCAGGTTTTTTGGCAAATTTGACTAACCAGGTCATCTCCTTAAGAATGTTGATATTGTTGTTTGCTGTAGTTCAGCATTAACCATTTTGCAGACCATTTATCTGTACTCCAGCTTTTATGTCACAAAACATTAAAGGTTTCTTCAATGCTGCTGATCATTTTTTACATTTTATGCACAACCTTAAGTTTAATGACCTGTGGTTGCCTATGACTCTTGGGGTAGTTCTTTGTTTGGTAAATACCTCCTAAATGTTGAGAAGATAATGATGTGGACGAAAAAATAACTCTTAAGCCTACAGTGCTGACATAGATGTAGATGTACTGATTGCTTCTTTAATCAGCATGCTCATTAAACATGTTAAACAGGGGTGCATGTCACTTTTCCTTGCCTATGGACCCAAAAGATTTTTTGGTTCGCGCTGCTCGCCATTTTGCTATAATACCTTATCTATCTTAATTGCCCCCCCCCCCACATTTTAAAACCTTCCTACGCCCCTGTAGCTCAAGACCTTTGCTCTGTATTGCATGCTAGCCTTACCCACTGACATGTGTCTTGAGGTGCCCAAGAAAAAGTAGATGATCACTGGAAAGAAGGCAGCAAAGAGTCCATACCATGGAGGCAGAGAGGCCAGCAGGCAGTAGGCCAGACCTGCAGCGCAAAAACAACCAACATTAACAGATCTACAGTGTACTGCTACTGTCTTCAAATCAAAGCAAACAGCGATTTAGGCAGACCGTTAGAAACAAGGGCGGCTGATCAGCAAGTGTACATAAATGTTAAAAGTAGTAGCTTGAGCAGACATTAGAAACACTTCACAATTAAATGGAAAGAACGTGGTAAACGTATTAAAAGGTAAAAAATGAAATACTGAGAAGAAAAAAACAAAACACCCAATAATAATTCTCTTTCGGACTAATTTAAAACTTAGTAAATAAAGAGAGGGTTTTGGGAAGCAATTTAAGGGCAACCATTGAAGAGGTTTAATAATCTCTATGCACAAGTACAGACCTGAGAACAACGAGGAGAAAGTAATCATAAGCAATCTACATTTGGCTGTAAGAGATCCACCACAAAACTCAGAATTTAAACCTAGAGAGTTCTTTTACAGTCAGGAAGGACATCTTGAAGTTGACTGTGAATCTAATGGGAAGCCAGGTAAGAGGGGTATACACAAAACAAAAAATCCCCCCAAAAAAACAATTTTGCTGTCTAGTGTGAGTTAACAAAGAAGCTGCAGCATTCTGGATCAGCTGTGGCTGTAATACTGAGGCCTTGCTAAATCTAACCTAAAAAAATATTTTCCTTACTCGTGTTTTTTTTAAAGTTGTGAATACAATGCCGTGAAACAGTATTTGTCCAATTGCAGAATTATTGTGTTTTATTTTCATTCTTAAATGTTTCAGATTAAACAAACTGTAATCTCTAAAAAGATAGCCTGAGTGAGTACCAAATGCAGCTTCCACATGATTTCATCTTTAGAACAAAAGTCAGCCAGACCAGCTTGACCCCATGTAAAAATGTTAATTATCAATTTATTATGATGAATCACATTCTAGAGAAAGCACTTCCAAAGACTTTTTCTACATTTCCAGAATTGTATGTTAGGGCAAAAAAGGTCAAATGTGGAAAACAGCTCTGAAATGTTTCTTTTATTGGTATTGTTACCCACTGCTTTTATTATAGACTTATTTTTATTAATGCAACATTGGAAAGCTATTAAAGTTATTCATGAATTCGGCAAGCATTAGTCATAAATTAGGACTAAATACCTGGTGGGAAAGACTAGTGGAATAAAAACCTTCAAACCAAAGTCAATACCTTTGTTTGAATTAGTGAAAAGAGACAAACAGCTGTATTAGAGCAGCGCTAAGCATGACGTCAGGGGCCTAATCAACATTCCTTAGAACAAGAGAAACAGCCATTGTATCCTCAGAGATGTGACATACGTGGATAAGCAGAGTGGCTGAACATTTACTTGTCCACTGCTGGGTACGCTTGTTTTGTGTGCGGGTCCGTGGGTGTTCGTGCATGCTTCAGTGCAATTCGCGAAATTCTACCTCTGACTTCGGATGAAAATTAATTATCAAGGGAAGTCCTTTCAGCAATGCAGACAGATCTCAGGTTAATCAGTTGCAAGATCCTAGCAGCCTTTAATTAGGCCCGCTTATCATCTAGACCATTTACCATGAGGAGGCACTCTTGAACTGCTTTTGTTTGGAACTCGGTGAACTTTGCTGTTACCTTGCAGGACAGCCACCAGTCCTGTGCTGATGCCAGACACGATGTCACTGAACAGCCACTCTTTGATTCTGTAGATTTTCATCCAGCCGATGACTGGCAGGAGAGACAGAGCTGCGTTCTTGGCTCGCTTGGCGTCACATCTGAGGCCGGATTAAACAGAAAAACAGGCAAGACTTGTCATTCCCTCCGCTGCTCTTGACTAAATGGTTATTTCATTTTCAACCCACGATTGATTTGCTTTGTCAGTTGTAGTTAGAACAAACGTCTGTGTTTCATTCAAAAGAAACTAGTCGGGTTTGGGAAATTAAGGGACTAGCGCGCTGTTTTTAGGGAGTACTAGTCAAACCTGAACTAGATTATTACAGTGAAAATTCCCTTTACCAAGTATAAGACATAAGGTTGAAAGGATCAATATTTCTTTAGGTCTTAATGGTTCTGATATTTCCATACGGCTCTTTCAGGGGGAGGGCAGTTTTGATTGAGGGCGGATGATTTGGGGAGGCAACGGATTTGAAATGGGACGTTGAAGAAGGAGCTCCACCATGCCCGTCATGTACTTTCTCTTCTTACATCTGCAGCTCCCCCTGCTAAAGTCTTGAACAATCTTAGTTTTGTTATATTTTGTTTCAAAGTCAGTTTTATAACTGATATCTAGGCTTTCAGATTGGTCTCACTTATTTACACCACCTTAAGTAATCAGGAAGATCTGTTTCTGCTCCTAACATGCAGTTTTACAACCAGTTTGTTTTAAAAGAAAATGTCATCCTTCTTTGGGTATATCTAAGAAAAAGGCCACAGTTTGATCTATCTATCTATCTATCTATCTATCTATCTATCTATCTATCTATCTATCTATCTATCTATCTATCTATCTATCTATCTATCTATCTATCTATCTATCTATCTATCTATCTATCTATCTATCTATCTATCTATCTATCTATCTATCTCTCTCTCTATATATATATATGTATATATAAAATAAGAAATAAGACATTATTGTTGCACCAATGGCGTGAATAACACTTGGCCTAGAGTAGATGATCAACTGTAATGTCAGTGATCTGGCAAAATTCACCCTCCTTCACCGCATCCACATTTTGTTGTTAAGAGATTTTAAAACCAATTGAAGTATCATTTTCTTTTAAATAAAAGCTACAAAAAAAGTGAAAAGAAGCACCTTTGGGAGCAATGGTGGCCTGAACTCTCCATAAACTGCGTAGCGTGATTCTGCCACCACCATACTTTCATCGTAAGGATGCTTTCAGCCAAGTGAGGAACCGTGTCTGTTTTTCTTCCCACATGACGCTTAGAGTTCAGGCTCAGAAAGTTCAATTTTCAATTGATCAAACCAAAGAATCGTGTTTCTCCCTGTATTAACATCTCTAAGGCACGTTTTTGCTAAACTCAAGAGAGCTGCCAAGTTTCCATAAAAGCCTTATTTAAAAAAAAAAAAAAACATATGGCAAAAAGGAAGGGTTGTGTTTATTTTCTAGTCCATAGAATGACTCCCTATCAATGGGCAGAAGTTTCCAGAAACAACAATCTTACATCAATCTTCCAAATTAAGGTGATGTGGAAGAGAATTTTTGTTGTCTTTAGTCTAGGATTTCAAGTACTATATAAAAACTTGAATCATTTATAAAAAACTTGTTTCTTCAGGGCTGAAGAACAAACAGTAAGCTCTACTTTGGGGATCTACATTATTAGCTGAAACAAATGACCAGAAAACACATGCTAATTTAGGTAGCATGTTTAAGTTAATTCCAAAAGACAACTGTTGTAAGCACAAGAACAACAACAAACATTTGACAGTTGGTATAAACCGGTAAAGAAAGGAGGAAATTGGGCTGAAGTAACTATTCCTACATCAGAAGCTGAGGTTGGAATTGATGTTGGGAAGGTCAGCGGACCCTGACTGAACAGAAAAAGTGCTACATGGGAGCCTGGGTGGATGGACGAAGTATGGAAGACAACTTTAAGCCAAATAAGGTTTAAAGGCATGGCTTTAAAGGCACTATGTGAGTGCAGATCTTTAGGAGCATAGGACTTAAACATTGTAAACCCTGACCTGAACAGCGACCCCACTTTAAACTGTAAAACTTGAGCTGAATGTTCAACAAAATGACAGTAAAACCTGTTCGTTTGGTTTTCTCAGGTTACAGATTTATTTTTATTTTTTTTCCATTGCCAGCACACTTCATGTGTGAAAATTCTTTCTTAAATTCAGCCCAACCTTATGTTCATGCTTAAAGGGCTGGGTCAGAAATGACACAAAAGTAAATAATTACTATATTAAAGCCACATTTTTTTATGAAACTTGACTGAGACATAGTTTGTAACCCATACCAAAATAATAAATGATCAGTTTTACATCTTTATGTAAAATTCTGTGTCAAAATAACATGTATCATCCAATAAATAAGCTTCCATGCCTTTGATGACATCACACAAGGTAGATTTCTTTTAGGTACACCTACTTGTGTTTTTCTTGTTGTTTGTCGCAAATGTTAAACCAAATTCATCCTTCAAGGTTACTTACTTGTGTGCTGTGCATATTAATTTCTAACAATATCTGACCGACTTCATTATTTTGCCTTTTAAGATGCCATCAAGTCAAATGCATGTAAAGCAGGATTGCCCCTTATCTCTCTTAGCTGCACTATTTATGAACTCCTGTGGAAATCCATACTTCAGTTCTTCAGTTTCTTTAAGACCAAACGTGTGCATGTTCCTTACCTGAAGTACTGTTTAATGTGGTCTAGCATTGTCTTGTGGCGCCTGTAGACCTTCTCGTGCTCCTCGCTGAAGGACTCCTCCGAGTACAGCGGCCTGGCCACTACATACTGCCTCGCTCCCGCTCGCATCATCTTCAGTCTGCTGCCCTTGGAGGACCGCTGCTCCCTCTCTATGTGACTCTAGGGTCGAATAATCACATTAGGTTAGGAGGAGAAACAGGTGCTACCTTTGAACATCTCTTTTCAAAGATTATTAACAGCGAGCAACAAAAGCTCCAGATCCTCCGATTCAGACAGAGCACCAAAGCCAGGTGATGCCCTGCGCTGTCCTGAGCGGGGATTTGACAGGCTCTGTTTTAGCTCCCACTCCAGGAGGACTGCATGGAATTGGAACCGTTTTTTTGTTTTTTTAAAGCACATTTCTATTTAGTCGTTCATCTTTTTTGACTGCATCGCTGATGTAGTTTTAGTCAAAGATCTGTTCAGTGGCAGGAATTTTGGTTTCAGTCACATTTTAGTCCACCAAATGTGAATTTGGGACAATAAAATTTACCATAAATTGTGTAGATGAACCTCTACCTCGTACCACCAGTCACTTCTGCTGCACAAAATATTTGACTATAAATGCAACATTTTTTCCATCTTGATTTTTTTATTTTTGTCTGAGGTCCAGCCAGGCTGCATGAGGCTTCTAATCAAGTTTTTAATCCAGAACAATGATGAGAATTCCTGCTCACATTAACATTAAAACCTCAATTAATTAATTTAATTAATTTTAAAAGATGTGATTTAAGAACTCTTCTTAATCTATTCAATAATTACAAGCCTTACTATATTAATTGTATATGTTTATTATTTCAGTTAAACACATAGGAGCTAATTTCACATACCTGATATATACTCTTCGAGCGTAAGCTTCCACGCTGTGTCGCTTCCGTCGCAGCACCTAGGGATCAACTGGGGCCTCAGACGCTTCTGCCATCAATAAATGCCACCTCAGCTGCTTATCACGACTGTAATTATTAACAGCAATTATGATGAAGTCCCTGTTTCACTCCACTACTGGACGCCTGCCCTACCCTTGACCATTGTTCCCGCTGTTATCTGTGAAGCGCAACTTTC